>NC_050449.1:83086277-83386277 GCF_903995425.1 Onychomys torridus
CAGAAAATGTTAAATCCGATGGTCTTTATTGTTAGTCACTTCTTTGACATGATTTCCTTTCATTTACTGCTATTCTTCATAATATAGCCATTTGTAAATATACAGACTTACGTGTTTTATAGTTTCATAAGATTGTAATTAGACTCTCAAAATTAAAACAGACCTTATCAGACCAGGAAAAAAAAAAAGAAAGAAAGAATTGAGCCAGGCAATGATGCACCTTTTAATCCCAGCATTCCAGTGGCAGCAGCAGGCAGATCTCTATGAGTTCAAGGCTAGCTTGGTCTACAAAGAAAATTCCAGGTCAGTCAGAGCTGTTATACAGAGAAACCCTGTCTCAAAAAACTGAAGGGGAAAAAAAAAGGAGTAACCATTACGACTTTTAAGAACTCTGGATAAAACCTTTCATGGGGTTTATACAGCTTCCTATGGGGTATGCAGACTTGACCCACTTGTATGTGTGTTCTCCTGTCTGTGGCTCTTACGTTACTGTTGGCTCCACTGTAATGGCTTATAACTGTGATGGGACTTGACCCCCTGGGAAGGAAGCCAGATCTGAAGGCATCATCACATACAGCATGTTGGAGAAATGAAGGATTGGCTCTACAGGGGATGTGGATTGTCTCATATATGGGTGTCCCTGGAGGTAGTTAGGTGGGAGGTAGTGTAGTGTGAGCAGAACTGGCCTTGCTGATCCATTGAGCAAGAGAGAAAGGTCGTGGTCCTGTGGAGGGTAGGCACTGTGGGCCCTATACTCAGCCAAATGACTTGGCATTTGAAAATATCCAAGGGCTTTAGACATGGGGTGGGCAGAACTTGATTGACTAGGGGTCAGAAGAGGATTTGGGAAGTGAAGACTAGGGATAGCTGTCCAGTCGGAGGGCCTGCTGCAGAGGCCTGGATCGAATGAGTTTGGTCAAGGTATCAGCCCAGCACAGCAGACCTGGTGGGCCTGCTCTGCATGGAAGCTATTGTACTTTCTCTGTGTCTGTTTAGATGTGGCCTGTGATTGCTTGCTGCTTTCCATTTCTTTCCATTTTATTTTTAAATATGTATTTTACTTAATGTATATATGTAGCTGAAGTTTTCCTGTGTCCCACCCGGTCCGCAGCTGCTCAGACCCAAGTAAACATACAGGGGCTTATATTAATTAAAACTGCTCGGCCATTAGCTCAGGCTTACTCCTGACTACCTCTCACACTTAAACTCAGTCCATTTCTGTTAATCTATGTGTTGCCTCATGTTCCATGGCTTTACCTGTGTGCTGTCACATGGTGCTCCCTAGACGGCAGGCTGGTGTCTCTTGGCTCAGCCTTCCTCTTCCCAGAATTCTCTTTGTCTGCTTATCCTGCCTATACTTCCTGGCTACTGGCCAGTCAGCATTTTATTAAACCAGTGTACAAAAACATTATCCCACAGCATATATGAGTATTTTGCCTGCTTGTATATCTGCGCACCACAAGCAGGCCTGGTACCCTCAGTCAGAAGAGGGTGTTGGATTCTCTGAAGCTGGAATTTTAGGAATGGTTTTGTGCTGCCATACGGGTGCTGGGAATCGAACCCATGTCATATGTAAGAACAATGAGCACTTTTAAACACAGGTCTGCTGCTTTTTATTTCCAAACAATGACCTTAGAATAGAATTGTGGTTGCAAGTGTCCAGTAAAAGCACATTAATGACTGATTGATGGTCTTGATCTCTCAGTCTCAGGGGCCCATGCTTGTACCCCAGAATTGAGGCCCTGTGCACTGATGAGTGCATGGCCTCTGGTATGCCCCTAGCACCAGCACCCTCATGGGGTTTTAAATTGATCTTCAGTGTTGTTTGAGGTCATCAGCCTTTCAACATTTGGGGAAAGCCGTAGAGGAACTTGTGTTTCCTGCAGCGGTACTGAGAATGGAGTTTGCCTTGGGCATACTCTAATCCTCCTCGAGAGAGGGACATGGGCAGACTCGGCCTTGAATTTGACTGTGAAGCTGGCTGTGAGAGCTTGGGAAGCACAGGTCAGCAGGTATAGCACCAGTCACTGAGAACACCAGCCTGGAGCAGGATCCTGATGTGACATCCATTTCACCGAGGAGGCATCCAAGGCTTGGGTAAATGAGGCACCTGTCTCACCCAGCTATCGGGTGGAAGAGCAGGGGTGTGAAGCCAGGTGCTTAGGCTCCATAGGCAGGTAGATGATTCTCTTTGGAGAAATACTGTGAGGGTTAAGTGACTATGTAGAAGAAAAGCCCAGTGCCTGGTACTTGTTTAATTGACAGTGTGTTACATTACTAACTTGCCAGTATAGATGACTGGAGAGCCTACCCTTCATTCCAGTTTTTTAAAGAAAATGAATGTATGTATTTGTGGGGAGAAGAAATGTTCAGAAATAAGTACACCAGAATTTTGAGAGGGACCATTTCTGGTGATGTGGTTATGGTCACTTTATTTTCTTCTTTTTTCCCCAATTCTTCACAGGAGTGTGTCTGTGTTGTCCTTCTTACTTGACATTAAAGTCTAAGTTTGGGGACAGAGGGACGGTTTAATGGCTAAGAACATTCATTGCTTTCACAGAGAACCGGTTCCCAGCACATGCAAGGCAGGTCATACTATCTATAACTCCAGGTCCAGGGGATCTGACACCCTCTTCTGACCTCCACAGGCACAGGCACACACTCATACATACAACATAAAATAAACCTAAAAAAACTGAAGTCTAAAATGTACTTTTATGCTAAGCACTTGAGAGGCAGAGGTAAATGGATCTCTAATGAGTCCAGACTGGACGACATAGAGAGTTCCAGGCCAGTTACGGCTACATGGTGAGACTCTGTCCTGGGGGGAGGGGGTGTTGTTAAAATGTACTTTTATGAAAGTACAGAAGAATAAGGTCATTTTTAGGCAACTAGAACTGCCCTCCAGGATTCTCTACAAAGCTGTGATAGCCCTAGACTCCACATCAGACTCAGGTTTGGAAGAGCTTCAGGTTTCTTCTCAGTTTCTCATTGCTTTTAATTTTATTTCTGGCATTTTTAGTCACACAGACATTTTCATTGCTTGCTTACATTGTAGCTTTAGAAAGACTTCCTGTTCCAAGAAAATAGAAATGCGAAGACATTTCTTCCATGTTGCTAGGGGAGAGACTTAACTCTGTAACTGTGAGCCTGGAGCCCGCCGGCTCCCTGGAGTTGCAGGGGAGAAGCAGCTGGTGACTTGCCATTTGAAGTCTGTCCTCCTGGCTGTCATTTCAGGGCTCCGTCCTAAAGGCGTGGCTTGTTTTTCTTAGGCACTGCACCACAGCTCACATCTGGGTAGGACCGTGCCCGAGAATCGGACCTCACTGTTTGCTGTCCAAGATTTCTGCCAAACCCTTCCCCGGGAATTTCTGCTCTGCTACGTGGCTCTGTAAGCCCAGGCATTCCTTCATCTCCTTAAAAACGCAGTAGAAATCTAAGTATCTCTTGCCTCGAGAGGCAGAAGGAGACAATCTTAGCTATATAGACATCTTCTTGAAACTTAGTGGGATTTATTCCATTCATTAATTTATCACGTTCACGATTTCATTCATCTAATGATTTGTATTCAATTTATTAAATCTTAAGTCAAATTTGAGATAATTCTCCACTGTGATAGGTCTCTCATGTAGGTCATAATCGTGGTAATTTGATTTCTTTCCAGATGTGTGACTGGTTGTCAATGCCATTATTCAATAGTTAACTCTTTCTCTGCTGGTTTGATTTGAAATATTACTTAAATACTCTTTTACATACTGAACCAGAACCATGTATTTTGATTTGCTAGCAGTATAAACTCTTGCTTTAATTATTGTGGCTTTATAACATGGTATAACTATGGTAGGACAATTCCATCCCATTATTTCAGACTGAACTTTAGATGAATTTTTTCATCTCTTTGCCATGCTTTGAATTTGTACTACTAGACTTCTTCAGACCATTGAATAAAGGATATCTCAGTCATATAGCTGAGCTTTCTTTTTTTTTCTTCCTTCTGCCCTTTTCTTTTTTTTAATCTTTAAAACTGCTTTATTTAGAAAGCCAGCAATCTGAGAAGACATCTGTGGAGATATATGGTCAAAACAAACTTGTTAGTATTTCATTGGCTTCCATGGGCTAGTGACTCTTATGACAGTATATTTATTTCCTTAAAGTAGGTATACATTTTTCTTTGTTAAGGACACTCAATGAAAACTATGTACTGTTAAGAGTTGGAATTCTTGGCCCTTAATGGCTCAGTTCTTAAACTTAAGAAAGGATATACTCATTTCCAAGGAATGTCTAAGGTACTTGCCCATAAGCAATAAAAATTGTACACAGCCTGATAACATGAAACAAAGTTCAAGTGGAGGCATACGACACCCCAAATCCAACAAACTTTAGTTTCCAATTTTCCTTTTGAGTATTTCAAAATCATGCACGAGTCTAGAAACAATCTCAAGGGTTCAGGCTTCATACTAATAGAAAAATGAGTGTTTTTTCCTTTGGAAGATTTTTGAAATCTTCTATTTGAACCCAAGTGAGAGGTCAAGGCAACTAATACTGGGCCTCTTGCTCCTCAGAAAACAGAATGTAATTTCACAAACTCCACACATCTAGGGAACATAATAAATTCTCATTTGTTAAGTCTTTAAATTGCTAATTAAATTTAACATTTTCATATGATCTTATGAAAATAACCACCTGAACTCTAACCCAATTCCTTTTTGAGAGCTGGATGGTTCCCATGCCTCTAACGTGCAATGGTGGGTGGCCAGCTGGTGAATGCTGCCTCTTTAGTACTGCTCTTAAAAGCGACACTTGTGCTAGCTTGGGCAGCACATATACTGAAACTGGCCCGACACAGAGAAGATTAGTATGGCCCTGTGAAAGGATGACTAAATCAATCTGTGAGGCATTCCATATCTAAAAAAAAAAAAATCTTTAGAGAAAAGCTATTTCTTAGTATAGGGGCTCACACCTGTAACCCCAATGTTCAGCAAAACTGTTGGGAGTCTGTGGCCAACATGGGCTGCACAGCGGGTTTCGGGCCAGCCTGGGCTGCAGTGGGACCCTGCAGTGGGGAGTAGAGGCAAGTGCTGGTGCTGGACTTTGAATAAAGCCCATGAGCAGATCAGAGAAGAGCAGCAAGTACAGAGGCATGGGAGCAGCAGACATGGCCAGCCTGGGAGGGGCTGGCCGACACAGACTCTCAGCCTAGGCTGCCCACACAGGCAAGGTGCATCAGGATGCAGGCAAGAAGGACAAGGCCACCCCCTGGCCCTGCTCTTCCTCTCAGGAAATGGCAAAGTCTGTTAAATGCTTTCTGTTTTAGAGAAAGGGAGCACTGGAGGCCTTCAAGTGACCAGAGAGCTACATTCCAATGGCTCTGCCACTGCAAAGTCAGCGAGGACCAGGGCAAATAAGAACTCCTGTGGCCTCAGCCAGGGGCCTGCTAGACAGTTCTGTTCCAACGCTGCCTCCTCCGAGAGCATAGAAACCCAGAATGCAAAGTCAATTGCATCTACAAACCACAGAGTGCTAACCTGAGTCAAGGCCTTGCACTTCACTGGTTTCCACCCACACAGTTCTGTTATTTCTGTTCTATCACCGGAGAGCGGGTGACCTATGGTCCATCCCCAGAACTCACAGGGTAGAAGGAGAGTACCAATGCTCCAAACTTCTCCTGTGACCTCTACACATGCATCATGGCCACCATCAAACAGTGCCAACACGAACAGTCACTCATGACCCAGAGAGCAGAGAGGAGAGGCCAGAGATCTGCAGCAGACGGGTAGTGACGATCACTGGAAACATAGACTCTTGAGGCCCACACTGGCCTACTGAGTATGGCCTCTCCAGGGCAGGAACTCCACAGCTGCACCCTGACAGTACCCAGACTTCCTCTACACCATCACTTCCAGAACCACTGTTCTGAGGAAGCCACATTTCTTCAAAGGACAGGAAAAGTCTTACTACCATGTTATCTCTGGTACAGCATCCATGTGAGGACTGGGTAAACCGTAAAGTTCCCTTCCAAAGGGAAGGCTAGGGGACTCATTCCATCCCATGGCCAAAGGCCTGCTTCCTCTGGCGGATACTTTACAATGAAGGCGCCCCTGAGAGAGATGAGGGCAGAGACACCACTGATTCTGTTGGTCAGCTCCTGCTGGAAATTTATAATCTATGCGGTCCATTTCCAAACCCTATGCAATACAAATGTTCAACTTATGCCCAACATAAAATAGTTGCATGTACAATTGTGTGTCTGTATAAAACCATGAGAGCATAAGCCTGCTTCCCTAATAATGGATATACACACGGAACAAGTATTATCTAACCACTTGGACCATGTTTGGAGGAGATTTTAGTTCTAAGACTGAGAATGGGAATCAGTTTCCTTAATGTGTTTATATGCAGGAGAAGGACAGGCTGATCTCTGGGGGCCTCTCTAGTTCTGACTTTGGGGTAATGGGCAGAACACCAACAAGAAATGACCTCCTCCAGAGCCACTTAGTTAATGACAGTGCCCTGATCACAATCTAGTGACAGGACAATCTCCTTGAGGCCAGAGGTGATAGTTGACTCCAGCTGGATACCCATCCTGGCCTTATCCTCCAAGGCCTGCTAGGGAAGCGGCTGGCTGCAATCACACAGAAAAAGTCAGGTCACCTTCCCTATAAGCAGTCTTCCTGAACATCAGAGAGCTGGAAAGGGAAGTAACACTGGGCTGCCTGCCTACAAGTAATTCCTTTAATCCAAGATCAACATCCTGATAACACTGGCCTGCTCTCCTCTAGTCAGGGAACACTCAGCCTGACAGGGATGGCTTGGGGAAGTCGCTGGAAGAAAGGCTGCTCTTCCCAGTGGACTGGCCCTGAGACAGCAGAGGAGGTGGCAGCCAAAAGATCCACCTCCTGAAGCCTGTCCTCCCCTAATTCCAGTTCTCCACACAATCACAGCAAAAGATGAGCAAACCACATGATGCAAACTCATTATAAGGTGCAGACTCTCATCTTCCTGGGGACATTTCTGCAAATCCAAGAGGTACTAAGTCTTCCAGCAGTTCTGCAATTAAACCCCTGGCTCATCTTCTCCAGGGACGTTTCTTGATGAAATTAGGCAGTGGCTGGGGAAATGGCTGTGGTAGGTAAGTGCTCGCTGTGCAAGAGTAAGTGTTCAAGTCTAGATTCCTAGCATACAAGTAAAACCCATGTGACATGTCTGCCTGTGACCCAGTGCTGGGACACAAACACAAGCAGATCCCAGGGAGTCCCTCTCACTTACCGTGGAGAAATGCCAGAATTCTGTCAGAACCAAAAAAATTTGCAGACACTTGGTATTTAACTCCCAGTATACTGACATATGCAGAGAAATATGGCCTCTTTCCAACATTCTTGCAATTCTTGGATCGTAACAGGTGCAAATTACTTCTAAAATTCTAACACTATTTTCTTCTTAAATCAATGGAAAGTTTTCACTGATATGTTTGCATCAAGATGCACAACAATGGACCTGGAGAGATGGCTCAGTGGTTAAGAGCACAGGCTGCTCTCCCAAAGGACTTGAGTTCAATTCTTAGCACCCACATGGCAGCTCACAACCTCTAATTCCAGGGGATCTGGTACTCTCTTCTGGCCTTAGCAGGCACACCCGCAAAATAGTCATATACATAAAATAAAATAAAGAAAAATTTAAAAAGGATGCACAATGCTGAGAACATGAGAATGCATACAAAAACATCTGCTAAGTACATGGACACTACAAACCTTCTATTCTCCATGAAATGAGAGCATATTACCTACCATCACACCCATACCCACTCTACAGGGGAAGCTGAGGGCTCAAAGCATTCCTTTAGCTAACAAACACAGCCTGTACTTCTACTGGGTGCCTGGCACCCCTAGAAAGCATTAGAAATACAGTGGTGGACCACATAGGAAACTCTTGTGCTCCTCTAGGACTCAGTATCAGGTGCTTCTGAGACTATTAGAGGATGTGATAGCACCAGGGGTAAAACCATCTGACTCACCAGTCTACCCAGGGTGTCTTGTGCTTATAATTAGGTCAGGAACACTGCACTCTCCCCGGGGCCTC
This sequence comes from Onychomys torridus, assembly GCF_903995425.1. NCBI lineage: Eukaryota > Metazoa > Chordata > Mammalia > Rodentia > Cricetidae > Onychomys > Onychomys torridus. Next base: position 83,094,354 of record NC_050449.1, read on the forward strand.
TCACCTTCTTGCCCTCTGAAGGCCTCATACATACCAGTCCTGGGACATTAGCTGAACTAAGTACCTTTGGTAGAGGGGATTTACAGAGAACTAGTTAGATGTATCACACTTCCCAACTCCCTATCCCCGTACCGTAGTGTAGGCACTCTATGAAAGCAAAGCAATTCAGCAGAGCCCCGGCCTAGGAGGACTTTGGGAAAATCCCACTCAGATGTCTCTGGATAGCAGAACCCCAAATTCCTACTCAAAATTCCTCTTTCCCTCTCCCAATCTAAAAATCATCTCTACAACAGTAGGGTTTGTCTCTCCTTTTGGAAGGAGGAGAGTTACCACTGATTTTCTCTTCTGCCTGGAGATGGAAAGGCTGTGACCAGTGGCTGACCATTAAGAACTTCAACCAAGAGGCCTGCCTTCTCCCTCAGGTCCCTTGGCCAGGTGGAAATCAGTACCGAGTACACTTGGTGCTTGACTCAGTTAATTTTCTATTGTAACAAAATACCATGACCAAGGCAACTCAAGGAAGAAAGCATTTAATTGGGGGCTCAGGGTTCCAGAAGGCAGTAGTGGTCATGACCATCATGCAGGACAGCATGGTAGCAGACAGGCAGGCATGGCACTGAAGTAATTGAGAGCTTACATGTTGCAAGAACAACCATGATGTAGAGATGGCTAACTGGGAATGGCACAGGCTTTTGAAACCCCAAAGCCTACCCCCAGTGACACACCTCCTCCAACAAGGTCATACCTCCTAATCCTTCCCAAACAGTTCCACCAACTGGGGACCAAGCATTCAAACATCAGCTGATGGGGGCTGTGTTCATTCAAACCACCACAGTGCCCCTCCATTTCTCAAGAAACAGTTATCGTGGAAGGGGAAATGAGCTGGCAGTGTACATAGAAGGAAACAAGAATGAAACAGCCAGTTAGTGAAGGTAGCCTTCAGGAATGCCTCAACGGAGAAAGTCTAGCAAAGCAGGGCAGAGCAGGCCCTCCACAGCTAGCATAATAGGTGTCAGCACTCTTAGCCATGACAAAGCAAAGACACTTGAGGGCATTACTGGCAATATCTCCAACTCTGCATTTACCTACTTAAAAAATTAATTTTCTGTATTAGCATATATTTATTGTATCATAAAAACAATGGGCTTTTTAATGACATTTCATATATGTATTCCTATCATATATCTATTACACTGAATCTCTTCCTCTTCCCAAGTAATTTTTTTTCTTTTTTTTTTTTTTTGAGCTGAGGATCGAACCCAGGGCCTTGCTAGGCAAGTGCTCTACCACTGAGCTAAATCTCCAACCCCCAAGTAATTTTTTCACCTCCCCTCTTTCCTTCTTCCTTCCTTCCTTCCTTCCTTCCCTCCCTCCCTCCCTCCCTCCCTCCCTCCCTCCCTCCCTCCTTCCCCTCCCCTCCCTCTCTCTCTCTAACTCTAGATTCCACAGGACAGAGAATATATATCTTTCTTTATCAGTCTAGGTTATTTTGCTTGGCATGGTATTCTCTACCTTAACCCATTTTCCTGCAAATGACATAATTTAATTCTTCATGACTGAACAAAACCTCACTGTCTGTGATATATTTTCTTTATCCATTCATGCACTTAACATTTCATTTTATAATGATGACAGTAATGCCCCAGATCCTGTCCAAATGCTTCCCAAAGTTAACTTATCTGACCTTAAATGACAGTTTATGAAGTAGGAGCCATCATAATCTAGGGTCTCTTGCTCAACAGCACACAGCCAGCAGGATAGGCAGGAATTCACCCAGAGGAGGCCTGACTCCAAGGACCAAGCTCTTAACAGATTCGTTATCTTAGAATTTCCCAACAATAAAATAACTGAAGTCTAAGTGTCTGTGGCTAGCAACTGTCAGAGAAACTCACTTATCCAGCCTGTGGAAAACTGCCTTTCCTCTGATGATCCTGGGGAATGAAAGAACAAATTGAATTGATTCTGGAACATAGATTTCCTAAGCTTGATCTACTGTACTCAAGGCTTGTAGCAAAGTCAGACTATAGCAAGTTTAAATCATCAGAAAAGATCCCTATCAGGCTATTGGCAACAGAAGAGAAACACACAGGTTTTTGTTGGTAGTACTGTCATCTTCCTGGTTTGAGAGGTATTTAGGAGTTGACACAAGGCTACCTTATTACCTAGAAACATCCTTCTTCACACCCTGTATCTCCAGGCTCCACCCATGTTTACAGATTATAAATGGAATCAGAAGACTGTACTTCAAAAGTGAGTGCCATTTTACTGGCACAAAAGTGTTACTACATATGGTGAGGTTCAGCCAATGCCCCCCAAGTACTAGGATGTGCCTAGCTCCATCTCCAACTTCAGCTGCCTTTCAGGGACTCAAGAATTACTTTTGTTTTTGCTGTTGTTATGCCTGTGGGCATGGGCTCATGTTTACCTTTCTGGAATAAAGAATTTCTTCAAAGGAAGCTCCATGTTGGAAAGAGCACAGCCATTCTGAAGGAACCAGTGATGTACTTTCTCACAGGAATGGGATCTTCATACATCACACATCTCCCTGCTCCCAGTACTGCTCTGCCCTCCCTTCCCCCATCCTGATCCATCAAGCAGGCTTTAAAGAATTGAATTCCTTTTGTCTTTAAAAGACAAACAGGACTGGGGACATGGCTTAGTTGGTAGAGTGCTTACCTAGGATGCATGAAGCCTGGTGTTCAGTCTCCAGCACCACATAAACCAGATGATCCTACACTTGGAAGTCGAGGCAGCAGGATAAGAAGTTCAGGGCTACACAGGAGCTCAAGGACAGCCTGGGCTACATGAGACCCTATCTCAAGAAAAAACAAGAGAGTAAGATGGGTTACATGGGATTGTTTTGAAATAGTGTAGGGGGATTAGTAAATTCTACCATGTGAGGACCCAACCAGATGACATCATCTGCAGGGCAGAGTAAGTCCTGGGCAGCCTAAATGATTTATGTTGATACCTAGGACCAGTTTCCCAGCCTCCAGAACTGTAAGCAAGACATTTCTGGTATTTATAAGCCACTCCATCTGTGGGATGTTGCTGCGGCAGTCCAAATGGATTAAGACCACCAGCTGGTCTCCTTATTCACCGATTTCTTTCAGCCTTTAGGAACAAAGACCAAAATCCTGCCATACACCCAAGGACCACAGGTTCAAGTTAAGGAGACATGACTGGGTCTCAATATGGTCCTGTACTACTTGAGTCCTCCCACCTAAGGGGCAGCTGCTGTTTATTTTTGTATTGTCTAAGAGCAATAAAAATCAACATTTTTAAGTGGTTGGAAAAAAAATCAGAAGAGAAATCTTTTGTGACATGAGATTATCTGAAATTCAAACTTGGGAACCCAGTTATACCCAGCAAAGATTCTGTTTGGACTACTACAGAGGGACAAAGTATTGAGAGAGATGGCATGGCCTGTGCAACCTCAAGTATGCATACATGGCCCTTTCCATAAAATGTTTGCCCCTGCCAGAACAGGGTCTCCAGAGTCCAAACTGTGGGCAAGAAACACTCTACAAACTGTCTCCTCTGGAAAGGCTGAAACTTTCTTTTGGCTTCCTGATGCCTGTGAAATCTACTGGCATCTGTACCTTTAAGAGTTCTAGATGATCACTTCTAAAGGGTCAGAGGTCACACTAAAATTGTGCTTATTGGTGATGACTTTCTATGCTATCATTTAATGGAGGTCTGCTCGAGCTCCTTGTCTTAGTTTAGATATCAGAAATTTAAAAAAAAATCATACACTGGGACTGTGGAAATGGCTCACTGCTTGGATTCCCAGCACCCACGTAAAAAGGTGGGCATGGCTGTATACATCTGCAACCTGTGGTGTGTGTGTGTGTGTGTGTGTGTGTGTGTGTGTGTGTGTGTGTCTGCTGGGGTAGGGTGGGGTGGCACAAAAAGGCACATTCTAGAAACTTACTGGCTGGCTTCAGTGAGCAACCCTGTCTCACGGGAACAGGCAGACCGCAATAAAGGAAGATGCCCAATGCTCTCTGGCTGCTGCTTGCATAAGCACCCACATGCATGTGCCATTCACACATATACACCGCACATACACATGATGATGATGACGATGATGTTGTCATAAACTGAGTGGCTTAAACAGAAATTTACTCTTCACAGCTCTGAATGCCGAGACATCCAAAATCAAGACGCTGGACAATTCAGTTCCTGGCAAGGGCCTGTGAATCTGAGATCTGGCACTGTCTGAGTCTAACACACAACCGGCTCTCACTAAATGTTTGAGGAAGGTAACTTTTATGCTATGACCTTACAGAGACAGATAATCTGTCTGGAATCTGTTTTTATGCAGCTTAATCTCATTCACGAAGGCTCCACTTCCTAAATCCATGGCACTCTTGAGTTAGGGCTTCAATACAGAACTTTTGAGAAAGACAATGAATATTTACTCAGTCCACAGCACACCTACTTCGTGCCAGGTACAGTTCTGAGGAGTGCTCAGAGAGCTGGAGGACTGGACACTGCACGGTAGAGACTCCCTCTACCAAGGAGTATGCAGGAGGCAGTGGGGCAGAAAGCAATTACATCAGGATCTTGAAGAGGTATACTTGCCTTTAAGGAACTGACTGCCCGGGAAACCATAACAAATCTATGAAAAGCCAAGTTCCCACAACTGAAGATTTAAATAATGCGTCAAGACCCTACAGAGAAGCCTTAGTGCAGAACAGCTTAGCAGAACCATTCACCAAGGAAGGCTGGTTTACCACATCTATTCTGTGTCGCGCACACTATCATTATCCACACTAACAAATGTTTGTCATTAAGCTGAGTGTTGTTCAACAAGAGGGAATGGACACTTCCCCCACAAAATAGGGTTAAGAATAGGGGTGCATAGTTGTTCAGTTACGTGTGATTTAGAAACCAACATGCAACACACACGTCCGTCCATGTGAGCGCCACATGCCTCCAAGAAAGGGAGAAGGGGGAGGGAACTCATCTGCGGCCAGTCTGGTGATGTATCTTGCTCCAAGAACTGCAGAGATCAGCCGGGGCATGGGTCATCCAAACTTTACCGACATAAAGTCACATGCTTTCTTATCCCCAAGTACCAGCTCAATCCAGAAATAACTCCATGCCTCTGGTCCCAGGGAAGTTGAGAAAGAAGCGGCACACTGTATACATGGCACAAGAAGCATCTGCCTCTTCCGGGTCTTTGCAGCAGTTTCCAAATGTCTACTCCAAAGTAATGTGCATCTATCCTAGTAGAATCAGGCAGGACAATGTTCCGGGTACTTACCACATAAACAGGACCAGCTGAAATGCAGTGGAGGGGGAAAAGCCACGACACCTCACCTAAACCAAAACGAACAGTACCCAAAGTCTGGAGAGAGACATTTGCCAGAACAGATAATGCAACTGGGATACTCCCTGTTCCCAGAGACTCTACTTTCAGAGGCTCTGAGTCTAGCCTCGTGATCTCATGCAAATCACAGCCCCTTCTGGGGCCTCTTTTCCCTCATCTGTAAAACAGGGCTCTGGACCAGATCCCTGACTTTAAGAATAGAGAAGTTTACCAAGAAATTCCAGTATCAGCTTTCATTAAGACTTAAGCAGTAAGGCATTCTGAAAAAGGCCTGACAAAGCCACAGCTTCTCCCAAGAAGGCTGAAAGACGCTTAAAATAAGAAACACATGATAATATAGTAAGCAAATCACTGATTTTCTTCTCTTTTTAAATTTTTTTAAATTTATTTTATTTTTTTTTGAGCTGAGGATCAAAACCCGGGCCTTGCGCTTGCTAGGCGCACTCTACCACTGAGCTAAATCCCCAACCCCTGATTTTCTTCTATTTTTAACCCATCTTTTTCAGAAGAAATGGCATCTGCACAGTCATATGCATACCTAAACTGAAGCAGGTATAAATCCTCTCCAGCTCTTCAGAAGCCAGGGGCTCCCCTGTGGGCAGCCCTCCTGGGAAGTGTCCTTGCTCATGGGAATCAGACCTCAGAAGGGAAATGACTGCTGCTTTCCAGCTTTCCCACCATAACAGTTTTACTCCAGAAGCTCAAAAGGAATTCCTGTGCCCTGTGTGTATATGTGTACAGGCATACACACACACACTCACACGCACGCGTGTACACCAGATATTGATGCTGGATGCCTTCTTCAGTCACTCTCCACCTTGTGCTTTGAGATAGGGTCAATCACTGAGTCTGGAGCACACCAGATTTCTAGCTAGACCAGGAGTTCCAGGGACCCACCTGGCTCCCTCAGCAGGATTATAGGTATGTTAATTCCATGCCCAGCTTTTGCTTGGGTGCTGGGGATCAAATTCCGGTCCTCTTCTCTCCAAGCAAACACTTTATCCCAACCTCTGAAAATTAACTTAAAAAACAAAAACACCCTGATTCTGTTTTTTTTGTTTGTTTGTTTTTGTTTTTTTTTAAGCTGGGGATCGAACACCCTGATTCTGAAACCCTACGTCTCAATTGATCTTTTCTTTTGGGAAGCCATTTTCCATTCCCACCATTTCTATCAAGCCAACACTCCAATATCCTGTGTCTGTTCTCTAATTTTACATATACAACTGTCTTGCACCAGGGCTGAAGAAAGGGCTCAGTGGTTAAAAGCACTTGCTGCTCTTGCAGAAGACCTGAGTTCAGTTCCCAGCAACTATCTGGTACCTCTCAACTGTAACTGCTTCCAGATCTGATTTCTTCTTCGAGTCTCCATGAGCACAGCACACACGTGGCACACAACATAAATGCAGGCATAAAATAGAAATAGGTTAAAAAAGAAAAAAGACCTGCATGAATATTCGTGAAGGCTGTGAAATTCTGAATGAGAATCAGGTGGGTCTGTAACCCATGTGAATGTGTGCCCTTCCCCCACCTTTTGAAAACTGCACAACAAAACAGTCTCAGGGGCCAAAGAGATGGCTAATCACTTAAGGGCACTTGCTTCTCCAGAGGACCCTGGTTCCGTTCCAGTACCCACATGGCAGCTCACAACCATAAGTAACTCCTGTTTTCACGTATCCTCTTCAGGCCCCTGCAGGAACCAGGCACATATACATACTCTCATACACGTAAAATTAAAAAAAAAAAGAAAGAAAGTTTAACTCTGAGCTGGGTGTGGTGGTGTACACCCTTAATCTCAGATTCCAGGAGGCAGAGGCCAGTCAGGGCTACAAAAAGATAAGTTGAACAGCACCACACACCCTGGTACAGCTATGACCCATTGCGAAACAGAAGTAGACGCCCCAGGATATCCATCCCCTCCCACAATCCTCTTCCCAGCAGAGTTATCTACCACCCTGAAGCCAGGGATTGTCACTCAGACACAGCTTCCCAACTCCCTGCAGGGCACAGCACAGATCCTCTTGGTATGTTAATACCTCACACAAACTTAACTAATTGTTACATAAAAGGTATCATTCTGAAACTTTTTTATTTCTTGCTCAGTTTTACATTTGTGACAGTTTGTATGTGCACACAGAGTGACACATACACCTCTAATTCCCTTATATTCATTACCCACATCATTCCACTATGTGAATATAATGACTATATCACATATTTGGCTAAAGGCAGTGCCTGCTGTTTTGTATGCCTGCCAGGTAGGGTTTACAATGTACCAGACACTTTCCATGTTTTCTAGAACATTTTCCACAGTCACTCATGGAGGAAGGTAAAATTCACATTCGACCATAGCAGAAACTAGACAGAGAAATGATAAGATGTGTCCAATACACATGATCGACGACGCAGGCTGCAAGTTTAAAGCCATCCAAGTCTCAAGCCGCACTCCTAACATTAAGCACTGTAAGTCCACTTACGCAGACACTGCCATGATTTAGAAGTTTAAAACATGAAAGAGCTGGTAGGGAGAAGATTCTAAAGACATCTGAGAAAGTCTGAAACAGGAAGCTCCGTTTTCTTTCTTAACAAACAATTCCACCGGAAATTCACCAGTGTCCACATGTACACAGAGGACAAGCGTCTGACTCGGACAAAAGTCCCTGTGGACACTCTGGAGTCAGTCCCAAGTTTACACAGACACTGAGTTACCTCAAGTTGAACTGCAGGCCTGTTTGGCTTCCTTTAGAGAAACATTTTATGCACCTACTCAGAGAGCAGAGAGAGAGGGGCCCAAGAGACCCTGGGAATCAGACTCTGCTGAGTCGACAAAGTTCCAAGAATCGGCTCCAGGGAACAGTTCCAGCTGCTGCACATTCTGCAGATCTAGGGAACAGTCGCATGCACACAAGGCCACTCTGCTCTCCATTTGGCCAGCTTTGAGAGAGCTGCTGCTTCAAGCCCAACCCTGTTACTCTGGAGAAAGCCCAGCTTGCAATACGGAAGAGAAGCCAGAAAGAGAGAGGGTGGAGACTTGGGCAGAGAGAGAGACAGAGAGAGAGAGAGAGACAGAGAGACAGACAGCCCGCCCAGGGCCCAGAATGGGTGCTCTATTCAAGACAATACCTAGGAGATGTCCAGGTCCTGGCCTCTAGAACTCCCAGCAACAGGGAAAGCTGCCCCAGGTCTGGTGACCACTGTCAAACCTCTAATACTCAATCTCTCTGAGGAAGCCCTCCATAAATTGAAGCACCGCCTCTCACCTCTCCCAGCCAAAATAAGGAGCAAGAGGCATTGCCAGAGTGAGCGTGGCTGGAGCATCCCCTGACCTCTCTGGAGGGGCTGTGGGGTAAATGATCTCTGGGGGCCCTGCCATCACTTGCCTTTGGCTACAGCACCAAACGCACCGCATTTACTGAGCCCTTTAGAGTGGAAATCACTTAATCCCAGAACCCCTGTGAGATAGTTATTACTGCTGTCCCCATTTTACAGAGCAGGGCAGCTGGGCACAAAGGGCATACCCAAGGTCACAGGCAGAGTTGTAAAAGTCAGGGGGGAAGGATGGAGGAAGGAAGCCTTCAGCTGAGGGAGGGAATCCCGGAGCACCCACTGGAAGGGGAGGGTGGACACGGGAAGGAACCGGGGCACAGAGGGAAATAATGGGTCCAAGTGTCAAAAATCTGACCGGATAATCCCCAACCGTGCCCCAGCCTCAAAGCGTAAGCACAGGTAAAGAGCAGAAGATAAGAATGAGGAAGGAATCAGAGTGGGCAGTGGAGAGGGGAGGCTTGGGCAGGATAGGAGGAGGCCATTGGGGCAAGGAAGGAAGGTGGAGGGGGAAAATCTGCACGCGGGACACTAGTGGGCACCGGGGCGCGATTGTCCCACCTTGAGCACTGTGACTGCACCCGCGCTGTGCACCTGGAAGTGCGTGGGCGGGTCGGCTCCCGGCTCCGCAGCCTCATCGCGGCCCTGGTAGCTGAAGCAGGCGTCAGCGATGTCCAGGTGGCCGAGCGGCAGAGCGTCCTGCGGGCTCTTGAAGTAGTAGAGGTAGCAGCGGCGCGAGTCAAACACGAACCAGCGGCTGCGGTAGCCGCGCAGCGGGCCCTTGCCGGAGAGCTTCTGCAGGTAGCCGCACAGCCGCGAGGGTTCCCGCCCAGCCACCGCCCCGGCCTCCGAGCCAGTTCCCGGCGCCGCTTCCTCGCCGCCGCCACCGCCCTCCTCTGCACCGGCCCCGGCCCCCGGCATAGCCTGCCGCCGCCGGCGCCCGCGCCCCGCGCCCCGCGCCTCCCGGCCGCCGCAGCAGCGCCCACCTCCCCGCGCCGCGCCCTCCGCAGGGCCGCGCCGCGCTGAGCAGCCTGGGACTTGTAGTCCCGCCCCCCGCCGCGCCCCCGCTGCGTGGGGAGACGAGGTTCCCCAGAGACTCTGGATTGCTCAACCCAGGTTTCGGCTCGTCTTGGGGCTCCAAGGTTCTTCCTTATCCCGGGAAGCTAAATTCTGTTTCATTATGCGAGCGTGGGTTCCACGAGAGGGTTTTTATAAACCTGCGGTGGGTTCACTCAACACTGCCCGGAACTCCGAATAAACTTTGGTTTTAAAATCTATGCCCAGCCAGCAGTCATTGGCGATATCACAAAGATGAGAGTGCCTGCCCGTTGCCTGGTAGAGAGTGGGTGCTGGGTAAATATTTGCAGAGTTTGTGAATGGAAGCCAAAGTATTTACTGCTTTTCCACATCCTGGTTTGTTCACTGGATTAAAAAAAAAAAAAAAAAATACATGGAGGGCATTCTGTGTAGGGTTCAAACACTGGCAGAGACCCAGCAGTGACAAGCCCGTGACTTCATGTTATAGTCTCATAGTAGTAATGCACACATTTTAAAAAGTAGATAAATAGAACAATTGCTTTGCTGCATAAATGTTATGGGATTGGAAAGTATGTGGGGCATTTTCTTGGTTGGTGATTGATGTGGGAGGGCCAAGCTCACAGTGGGTGGTGTCACCCCTGGGCAGGTGGTCCTGGATGGCATAAGAATGTGGGCTGGGGAAACCATGAAGGGTAAGCCATGAGGAATGGTCCTCCATGGCATCTGCTTCAGTTCCTGCCCCAAGTTTCTGCCCTGACTTCCCTCAGAGATGGACTGTAATCGGTAAGGTGAAATAAGCCCGTTCCTTCCCAAGTTGCTTCTGGTCATGGTGCTTCATTACAGCCATAGCAACCCTAACTAAGACATCACTTACCAGTGATGGGTGGGAATGCAGGATTGAGACAGTTTCTCACGGTGTAGCCTTGGGTGGTATTCAGCTGGAGATCTTCCTGCTTCCACTTTCAAAGTGCTACCTTACCCAGGATTACAGGATTGTGCTACCTTACCCAGCTTCCCAGTACTTTCTGTATTAAGGCATTGAACTCTCACAACAACCTCATAAGGTATTTATTTTATTTTATGTGCTTTGTGCTTTGTCTGCATGTATGTCTATGTGAGGGTGTCAGGTCCCCTAGAACTGGAGTTACAGACAGTTGTGAGCCAACATGTGGATGCTGGGATTTGAACTAGGTTCTCTAGAAGAGCAGTCAGTGCTCTTAACCACTGAGCCATCTCTCCTGCCTCCTCCCTTCTCACAAGGTATTTTTGTTTTGTTTTGTTTATTTGGAGCAGAGGACTGAACCTAAGGCCTTGCACTTGCTAGGCAAGCACTCTACCACTGAGCTAAATTCCCAACCCCAGATATTTTTAAATAATTAAAAAGATGAAGTTGGCCAGGCGGTGGTAGTGCATGCCTTTAATCCCAGCACTCAGGAGGCAGAGCCAGGTGGATCTCTGTGAGTTCGAGACCAGCCTGGGCTACCAAGTGAGTTCCAGGAAAGGCACAAAGCTACACAGAGAAACCCTGTCTCGAGAAACAAAACAAAACAAACAAACAAAAAAGATGGATTTTTTTTTTTTTTTAAACTTTAGCTCCATGTTGTTGGATTGTCATTTACTCTGGCCCCACATTGAGTGCCAAATGCTGTTGTTTTTTTACTCCTTTTTTCTTTTGGCGCTTTACTCTTTGGTTTTTTGAGGGGTCCACTACCCAGCTTCCAAATAAATCACACACGGAGGCTTATTCTTAATTATAAATGCCCAACCTTAGCTCGGCTTGTTTCTTGCCAGATTTTCTTAACTTTAAATTATCCCATCTACCTTTTGCCTCTGGGCTTTTATGTAGTTAGATTTTTTTCCTGCCTGGCCCACAGTCAGGACAAATCTCTCTTACCCGCCAGTCCCACAGTCACTCAGACCCAATCAAGTAAATACACAGAGACTTATATTGTTTATAAACTGTATGGCCGTGGCAGGCTTCTTGTTATCTACTTCTTTTATCTTAAATTAACCCATTTCTATAAATCTATACCTTGCCATGTGACTCATGGCTTATTACCTTACATCCTTCTTGCCATGGCGGCGGCTGGCGGTGTCTCTCTCCAGCCTTTCACCTCCCAGAATTCTCTTCTGTCTTGTCCCGCCTATACTTCCTGCCTGGCCACTGGCCAATCAGAATTTTATTTACACAGAGCGAAATCCACAGCACTTTTACCTTTCTCTTACTCCAGCAAATGTTGCTTTTACTCTTACTCCATGGCTGGCTGTGTGGCTGTGTGGCTGTGTGTCTGTGTGGCTGTGTGGCTGGGTGGCTGGGTGGCTGGCCCCTAGTATCCTCTCTTTGTTCTCTTGCTCTTTCTTCTTTTTCTCCCAGATTTCTCCTTCTATTTATTCTCTCTGTCAACCCCACCTATCCTTTCTCCTGCCTTACCATTGGCCATTTAGTTCTTTATTAGATCATCATGTATTTTAGACCGTCAAAGCAACACGGTTTCACAGAGTTAAACCAATGAAACACAAAAGAATGCAACACATCTTTGCATCATTAAACGAATGTTCCAGAACATAAACAAATGTAACATACCTTAAAATAATATTCCACAACAGAACTAAAGTAAGAGTATGGAGTTTGCAAAGGAAGATGAGTATAACCTGTGGGTTGGTCAGAAGAGGCAGATCTGAAGAAATGAGTAGAGACCTAAATGATGGAAGGGAGAAAGGCAACCAGAGACCAGGGTGGGAGGTAGGGAGGAAGTATTCCAGGAAGAAGGAATGATGGGTACAAAACTCTCCTTTTCCAAAGAGGAATAGACATTCTAGTTGTATTTCTAGGACATATAAAATACCCTACCAGAAGAGGTTATCAGGTGCCCTGGAAGTGGAATTACAGATGTTTGTGAGCTACCATGTGGGTATTGAAAAACCAAACCTAAGTCCTCCTGAAGAGCAGCTAGTGATTTTAACTGCAGAGCCATCCCTCCAGCCCCCTGTCCACTATCTCATATTTTACACACACACACACACACACACACACACACACACACACACACACACATACACACACACACACACACGGGTGAGAGGGGGAGACAGAGACAGAGAGAGACACAGAGAGACGGAGAGCGAGATCACCTATTTAGAGTTTAAGTCAAGCTATTTAATCTCTTTTTGCCTCAGTCTTGTATTTTCTGCCATTGCTATTATTATTGTTGTTGTTATTTTGCCATGAGCATTGCTTCTTCTATAGTCAGACTGACCTACATGCACAGTAAGCTAGAGATTTCCATGCTGTGTGCCAGCTGGGCTTCCCTGGGGAGTGAAGGGAACCAAGTTCAATTTGAGCCTCCCTCTGTGGATACTGGGGGCCTGTGACTAATCAGCTTGTGGAGTAGGCAGTCAGGATAGGGTGTGACTTTGAAATACTGTGGAAAAAGGAAGAGACGGGAGATGACACATTCATCTGAGGCAGGAGAGACAGTAGGATACAGCCCACCTCAGCTCAGTCAGTGAGCTGAGAGCAAGTGGGGTTGTCTGTGAACTATGGTCTTAGGGGACGGATTCAAGCTTTGAGGTGTCATTTGGAAATAGATGTCTGGTAAAAAAAATAAATAAATAAAGATGACATCCTTCTTGGGCAGAGGGAGAGTGCCTCCTCCTCCCTGGGAGAAAGTCTGGGCAGGCAGGTAGGAAGACAGTACTGGACAGGGACCCCAAGCTGATCCTGGTCCAACTTTGCTGCACCTGAATTCCCTGAACACTTGAATTGGATGAGACTGGGCCCTGCCTTCTTCATTTGGAACCTACACCTTATGTCACAGTAAACATACTGAAATGCTCTCATGTCCCATGGTAAGTATCAACCGTGTTTTGATATAAAAATGTTCAGAGATTGGGGCTGGAGAGTTGATTTAGTACAGTAGTTCTCAACCTTCCTAAGCTGCGACCCTTGGATAAAGTTCCTCATTGATGGTGACCCCCAACCACAAAGTTATTTTGTTGCTACTTCATAACAGTAATTTTGCTAGTGTTACAATTGTAATGTGAATATCTGATATGCAGAATATCTGATATCTGACCCCTGTGAAATGGTTCTTAGACCCACAAGGGGGTTTTGGCCCAAAGGTTGAGAACCACTAGCTTAGTGATTAAGAGCATTTGCTGCTATTACAAAGGTCCCAGATTTGATTCCCAGCACTCAAATGGCTCACAACCACTTGTAATTCCAGTTCCACGGTATCTAATCATCCTCTGTAGGCACTTATAGCTTTCACATAGATACATTCAGGAAAGCACTCATACACGTAAGTAAATAAAAAAATTAAATTCCTATGATGCATCCATATTTGTGCATTATATTTTTTAATGTATATATTTGTGCATCCATTATATAACGATGAGTTGTTCATTTCAATTTCCTTTTTAATTTTTTTTATTTTGTGTACATTGATGTTTGCTTATATATATGTCTGTGTGAGGGTGTCAGATCTCCTGGAACAGAAATTACGGACAGTTGTGAGCTACCATGTGGGTACTAGGAATTGAACCCGGGTCCTCTGGAAGATCAGTAAGTGCTCTTAACCTCTGAGCCATTTCTCCAGCACCCCCTTTAATTTTTAAAAAGAGATTTGTTTATTTTATATGTATGGGTGTTCTGCTTGCATATGTATGTGCACCATGTGTGCCTGGTGCCTGAGAAGTCAAAAGAGGGTTGAATACCCTGGAGCTGGAGTTACAGTTGGTAGTGAGCCACCATATGGGTGCTGGAAACATAATCCCAGTCTTCTGAAAGAGCATCAAGTGCTATTAACTGTTGATCTGTCTCTCCAGCCTTGGCAATGATTTCCTAAGAGTTAACGTGTCTACATGGCAATTCTGGCCAGCTGAAAAACATGAAGTCTACAGAGTATGGGCATATTTATGATTCCTAGCAAGTGGACATAATGTTGCACTTTATAGATTTTTAAGAAAATGCTTATTAATTTTGATTTTGGTCTTCTTTGTGGAATTTGAAGTCAATACATTGCTGGTTGGTTTTTTTTTTTTTTTTCTGTCTACCAACATACACAGCTGTCATCTTTCTTATTCAACAGATATTTCACTGGTCTCTCAAAAGCCAGCATACCTGGACACTGAGCCTATAGTCTCTAAGGGATAAATTGACTTGGCCCCTGCCTGGCTCTGGCCAAACCCAGAATGTTTCTCTTTCAGGAGGCTAAAAGCAGGCTTGAGATTCCCCCGTGGTAGAGTAAAGCACCATCTTGGTAGGGGTCCCTGGAAGGTCTGAATCCCCCTGAGCCATGGAGGTGTCCAATCCTTTATAATCAACTCCAAATTCACCTTGACCTCCACCTGTTTGCTAAGGCCACTGTAGGCTGCTGCTGATCTTGTGATTTCCTTGTCTCATCTAGGACACTAGGTTTATTTCATCCCTGCACTGCCTTTTACCTTCAGTTTGGGTACTTTCTACAGTTTATGTAAAATGCAAACAAACAAATGTAGCTTCAGCCTCTCTTCTGTGCCACGTGGGCCTCTGCCCTGGCCAGCTTCTTGGAACCCAGTGACCAGGAGGAAGTGGCCTCCCAGAAGGAAGTAGCCACTGCTGACCAAAAAGAGGAAATTTGGGAAATGAACTTACTCACACAAGGCTAGTGCCCGGGCAAACCCCAAGGAATGTACATCCAGGGGTTCATTCCCAGTCAGTTTCTCCAGCGAAGGTACAGCATGCCCAGAGGCTCTAGGGAAGCCTCCAACTACATACTGTCTTTGCACCTGTCAGATCCCATCAGATTCCAGATAGCCTGAGCTGGTCAAGATGTTCACCTGCCACAAGAGGAATTCTCAGTCTTGTGCATGTCCACTGCACAGGACCCCAGTTCCCATGTGTATAGCAAGTCCCCTGAATAGGACCCTAGTTCCCACCTATATAAGCAAGTTCTTTGAATAGGACCCCAGTTCCCATCTGTATAAAAAGTCCCCTGCACAGGACCCCATTTCCTGCCTGCATAGCAAATCTCCTTCATAAGACCCCAGTTCCTACACATATTCAGGAAATGGATGGATGAATGCTCTTCCAGGCCCTACTTTGTCTGCTCTGCAACCTAACATTGGCAGGAAGCCTAGCTGGGGGTAGGAGGTAGGTAGATTGTGGTCATTTTTCTGCAGCTCCCCAGGCCAGTTCAAGTTCTTTATGCTTAAAGCTTTCTTGGTTTCCTGTGGTCTTGCTGCTCACTGGTCAGGACAACCATGACTACTTTGTGGTAACACACTGGCATCTTCCCTGTGTCCTGCTTGGGAAGTCATCCCTACACTCACCCCATTGGGGCACAGTTAAGGCCTCTGCTCTTGAAGCAAAGAGAGGCAGCTTAGCTTCTTGGTGGTTGGGGCACAGTATGAAGAAGCTGTTCTGGAGGGGAAGAGATCAGAAGTAGAGGAGTAGGCTGTGAGATTGGAGGGGTGGTAGGGCGTGGGGAAGAATAAGGCCATTCTCCCTGTAAGGGCTCTTTGGCTGCAGTAAGTGGCTTCCTAGGCTTTCTGTGCAATCTACATTGTTCTGAAGGAGCATACATGCATGTACACCAATTAGGAGTTTGGTAGAGAAACTGAGAAAAATGGGTGGAGGGTGGTGTCAAAATAGGAGCAGGCATCTTCTGGTGCGTTATCATCTTCCTCATCAGAACAACGGAGCAGAGTAAGTTCAGGGGCCTTCTGGAGCTGTCCTGAAGTTACCTGAGTTAATGAATGCAAACATGGGCAGGTCCCTGACACCCAGTTAAATGTCAACATAGTGGCTAAGATATTCCACAAATCTTTCCAGTCCCTGTTCTGTGCCTCTGGCTGGGGTGGGGTGGCTCCTGTGTTGACTCTGGGCCTATTCCCTGTTGTAAGACACAGTAGCAGGTAGGAACTTCTGGGGAATACCCTGTCTAGGGGAGGGCTCAGAGCACTTCATTCTGCTGTACAAGGGTTCTCATTTTCCTAGCAAACCAGTAGGCAAATCTATATACTTCATGGTTCTCTTTCTGAGGGAGAAGGCATCTGATGACTTCGTACTTTCTAGGGTCTGGGGAATCAAGCTGTGGACAGGCAGTGGTCTGGAAGTCTGTGGAGCTGATGAGGGTGGAAGTTTACCAGGGACCCCATGACTAGTGAACAAGGTTCTCACAGGAGGTAGGAAGAGACAAGTGGCCAGAGAGCAGGGAAGGCTGGACCCCAGGGGAGGTAATGGGACTGCTGCAGCAGAGGCCCTAGGTTCTCCTGGTTCATCACTTTATCCCCAGAGCTTGGCAAAATGTCCAGGACACTACAGTCTCTGCTGCCTTTACCACATCCCTCCCTGGCCCTGCACCACTCAGCCAACCCCCATCTCCAATTCTCTAGGTTCAAAGCCAGGGCCTCATGCATGCTCAGCAAGTGCTTAGCACTGAGCTTATTCCCAGGCCCTTCCTTCCCTTCTCACACAAGATTGAGGACTGAACACCCTCTGTGTCCACGTGGGAGGAGGGAACATTGAACTGAAAACTTGAAGAGATCTGCTGTTCTGGTGGAGGAAGTTCACACATCTCTGGGTTCAGAAAGAGTCCATGGAAGGACTTTAAAATGTGCTTATGTAAGCAAAGTGACATGGCCAGACCCCAGTAGGCCAGAGATGATGGAAAGGGGCTCAGAAAAGACCTTGAAGAAGCTGATGCTAGAGTGGAGGGAGAAATGTTTGTAAATCTGGTTTCTGTTTTGCAATTCAACTAGTTGGAGTAAGCATTTTAAAAGTACTTCCAGCTGGGTGTGGTAGTGCATGCTTTAATTCCAGCAACCAAGAGGCAGAGATAGGCGATCTCTATAAGTTCAAGGCTATCCTAGTCAACATAGAGAGGTCTAGGTCATCTGTGGCTACATAATTAAACCATAACTCAACACAACAACAAATAAATAAATACGTAGATGAAGGTACTTCAGAAATTTAGGTCAGGCAAGAGGGGGTCAAATTGTATGGCATGAGTACAGGAAGGAGGCTGTGATAATTCTATGTCCTTAGTAGGCCATTTCTAGTCCTGAGTCCCAGACTACCTGTCGTATTGTGAGAACTGATGAGCAGTTATATTAAATGTGTGCCTGCTATAGAGACAATGGAAACCTTAAGTGTTGATGTTTCACATAGTTGGCACATAATAGGAGCATAAAACTTTGCAATACCAGCTGATTAGGTTGCTGGGCCAAAAAACTGCAAGTCTAAAACTCCCACCTCTGAAAAACAAACAAAACTAATTAGAGATTTACTGTGGGCCTCCATTTTCTCAGCAATACAGTGAAGGGAAGAGTGTCAGGGCCAGAGTAAGAAGAGCAGCAACTCATGGGCCCCAGGCTTGCAATCTGCCAGCTGTACCAGCCTACCTACCTGGGCCCTTTGGCAGCTACCTGGCCTCCCAGAAGCTGTAGAACAGGTTTCTTCAAGGTCTGATCCTTGGCCCTGATGTTCCTAATGAGCCCTAAACAAATCCTAAATGCTTATCCTTTCTTTAGCTGTGATGAGCAGGCAGCTCTGTAGCAGTTCACTATTTCCTTCTTACATGTGATCTAGCGAAGCTGGGGTCTCTATAGAGACATTCATGTGGGTGCTTTGACAGAGGCATCGGGGAGTCTCTTTCTGAGGGAGGTTTCCCTTCCTCTAGGTTGTCAGGAACCCACAGACCCAGAGCATGCGGGATGGTAACTGTATGGGTTGGGTGTGGCTGGCAGTCACTTTAAGATGATGGAAAGTCCAAGGCTCTTACCTTTGCAGTTCTCTTCTAACTACACATCAAATATAGTCATTTGTCAGTATCCTCAGGACACCCTGTGAGTATCAAAAAACCTTGGATGCTCAAGTCTACCATATATAATACAACCATATTCACACACACACACACACACACACACACACACACACACACACGATTTTCGTATAACCTGCACATACCACCTCTGCTCATATTTATATGCCTTAAATCATATCTACTTACAACACTTTTGCTTTTTGAGACAAGGTCTCATCTAGCTAAGGCTGGCCTTAAACTCCTGATCCTTTTGCCTCCACTTCCCAAGAGCTGGGACTAAGGGCACATGCCACTGTACTGGCCTTATTTGTAACTTAATCTCATGCCAATGCTATGCAAATAGTTACTATGCTGTCTCATTAGGAAACAGTGATGAGAAAAAGTGTCTGCACATGTTCAAACAGATGTAATTTTTAAAAATACTAGGTTAACCTAGTATTTTGCATCAGAGGTTGGTTGAATTCACTGATGTGGAACTGTCCCACATAGAATGATAGCTACGTAAAAATATTCAAATGACATGGGCCACCTTGCACATGAAAAGTATGTGGAGGGACTAGAGAGATGGTTCAGCAGTTAAGATCCCTTACTGGTCTTGCAGAGGACCTAGGTTCAGTTCTCAGCATCTACATGGCAGCTTATAACCATCTATAACAGGGGATATGGTGCCCTCTTCTGGCCTCCTCACAAGCCAGGCATGCACATGATGCACAGACACATGCAGGCAACCACTTGTACACATAAGTACACTTCAAGTACAAATAAAATAAATAAATAGTAAATAAATGCTTTTAATATTATGTGCAAGTTGCAGAGATGTCTCAGTTGTGTGAGTATGATGACCTGAATTTGGACCTCCAGAATACATGTAAAAGCCAGGTATGGTGACATGCAATTCTATAACGTCAGATCTGGGGCATGGAGTATGGTGGCAGAGACAGGCAGACGCCTGGAGCTCAATGGCCATTCAGCATAGCCAAAACAATGAACTTTAAATTCAGTGAGAGACTCTGCCTAAAAAAATAAGATGGACAATGACAAGACACCAAATGTGGACCTCTGGCCTCTACAGGCACATACAGGGGTAAGCAAACCGACACACATGTCTGTACTCACACATGCACCACATGCACAAATGTGGTTCTTTTAATGGTTTGTTTTAAATTTTTGAAAGGGTTATTTTTATGATTGCTTTTGGAATGATTGGCTTTGAAGTATTCACTGAATTTGCAATTGGCAAGGATTTCCTGGCTCTCTTCCTCCACATTTAAGGATTCCTATGAGGTAAGACACTCTTGCCTTCAAACAATTTCACATGTGAGGAAGCTCTTATGACTACTGGATGAAGCTGATGCAACCGTTCTCTATCTCAACATTGACTTATATATTTTCTCATTGTGATTCTATAGTTTTCTCCTTTTGGATTTTAGAAACAGTGCTCTTTTTGTTTTGTTTTCCAAGGTTTCAGACTGTTATAGAGGATCTCAGAAAAGCAATGTAAATTATGAAGGTCCAGTTCAAGAAGTTTCAGAGGAGAAGAATGTTAGGAAATGGCTTAGAAACTGTTGTGATATTTTGGCAAAGAATGACTGCTTTCTGGGGCTGGAGAGATGGCTCAGTGGTTAAGAGCAACGCCTGCTCTTCAGAGGACCTGGGTTCAATTCCCAGCACCCACATGACAGCTCACAACTTTCTGTAACTCAAGTTCCAGGGGACCTGACACCCATGGCAAAACACCAATGCGCATAAAGTTAAAAAAAAAAAAAGAATGACTGTTTTCTATCTTTATTCAAAACACCTGCCTGAGGCTAATTGAAGAGTTTTGAACTAATGGTGTTGGTAGATTTAAAGACGGCCTCATATTGAATCTGTTGTGTGGCTATTATCAGGTCTGTAATGAAAAGGAGTAAGTTGAGCAAGGAACAATACAAAATTTACAGTTTGAGGAGAAAAGGAGCACCAGGAAGTGGAATGGAGCTGAGTTCATTGCTCAAGGACAGGACAAGTTTAAAGAAAAGCTTGATGCTAAGTGGAATAAAGGGAGTGGTGACCTCAGGGCAAGACTCTTGCTCAGCTAAGCTTCCAACTTGTGGAAAGCAACTAAAGAACAGCTTAAGCAGTAAAGGGAACCACTAACAACAGGAAGCTGGGGAAAACTCATTTGAATGAGGGGTCAAGTTCCAGCTTGGCAACAGATTTTTTTTCTAATATAAACAGATCCTGGGTTATTTGGCATCCTAGGTTTTAAAGTTAATGTTAGTCATTAATGTACCCATGGTGCCAAGACTGGCTCCTGCTGTTCCTAATCCTAAGCTTATTATGAAGGGTATGAAGAGGGAGATTGCACGTTTTCCCTGGAACACAAAAGCTGGAGGGCCTTGTGTCCATGCATACATCTGCTTTCTCCCCACTGGACCGTCATAAACATACATTCATGGGGAACAGGGAACCCAAGATTCGGAATTTGGGGGATTGATACACCTGCAAATAGGCAAGCAAGGGTGCAACCTATCAGCACTTGCAAACCAATCATTTTCAATTGGAAAGTAAAGGAAGGAGTGTCCACCTCATGAAGTGGTAGCTGGTAGCTGGGAGATATTTATGGCAAGATTGCATTTGCTCTTAAAGGGTGATCTAGACATATATCCCATGAAAAATCAGGAGGCAACATAGTCAGACAAAACACCATTATTAGTCTACAGCCTGTATCAGTCTTATCTTTAGTGGATCTTCTCAGGCCTTGGTGTTGGTCCATTTTTCTGCAGCCAGTTCATCATCCTATGGCTTGGGATGGGACTGCTTGACCTGGGAGTGATATATCCAGGTGGGATGCTGTCTAACTTGACAGCAGTGGGGATGGTCAGGATGACAAGGTCTGGTCCCTTCCAGCAGGATCTCAATTTCCTTTAGAACCAACAGTCCAACCTTTTGTCCATGATAAGGGGCAATGTATGATCTTCTGTAACTGCTTCTCAGATGAAATTAGGATGTTATTGTCAGGGCCCATGAAGGCTGGCATGCTAGTCAAAGACCAAGGGTTGGGGGCTCAGGCAGTGGGGGCATTCATCAGGAGCATCTGGTTTGCTAACCTAGCTGAAGAAATAGGCAGCAATGATTTCGGATGGGCTGGTTCACATCAGCTTTAAGCAAGTCCAGAGTTTGCAGCTGTTTAGAGCAGTTTGTAGTCTGCAACTGATTTCATCGATGGTATATATCGATAGCCACATAGAAATCTGCTGGAACAGGTAGCAACTAGGGACAGAAGTTAAAGGTTAAGAACTTAAAGGAAAGTATTACATTTAGGACTACCCCCACCCCCAGGAATAAGGTGGGAAAGCTTAGGCTGTTGTTTGATAGGAGAACTTATCTGGATTCCATTTGACCTGCGACAGACGAACCCAAGTTGCAACTCCTGGAAGTTTACACGAATTTAACATTCACAAAAAAAGATACAAGTTTCACATTTATTACCATTACCACTGTTTGTAATCTGTACAGAAATCTACATTTTAGAAAAAGCAGGAGACCAACAACTTTGAGTCACAGTAAAAGACTTGGGACTCAAAAAATGATTTTGAATTAAAAGCATTAATATATTTTCCCCTGTCCAGAAGGCTGGATGTTTTTTAGCATGACAAGAAACACCTTTTAGTCTATAACAACCAAAGGAAAATTTGAAATTTGAGCTTGTGACTATAATAGTAGTCAGTGCTTTACCAAAGCTAGATTAACAGTTTATTGGAACTCCATTGGTTAATATATTAAAACTCTGAACCTTTGAAATCTTAACACCATATATAATCTTTAAGTTTTACTATTTTCTAAGTTATTTTCTCAGATTCTTAAGACTTTTATGAACCTTAGACCTTTCTCTTTTGTCCATTAATTTTTTTTTTTTTTAACCTTGAGAACCAGTGGTTGATTACTGAGAACAGTCATTGTAAAGCAAGTTCTTTTAAATAGAGGAATAGCAAAAAGTTACATTGTTTTGGGAGTTTGCCTTTCTCACCGGGAGACCTAGTAGCTCTAGAAAAAGCAAGGCCTGATTTTCATATATGAAATGCATTGACCAGACAGCTGCTGCTAAAATGATTAAGGTACAGTTAGCCACCAATACCATCAGAAATCTGAGAAGGATAAATTTGAGCGGGAAGTATAAACCAAATGTCCTCTGTATTGATTAAAATGGCAGATACTTATCTGCTACCTAGATGATTACCACAGGCTCTTCCTCGGCAATGGAGGCAGAGTGGCTTCAGTCTCCAGTGGTCACATTCACACAGAATAGCATCAACTCTCTGCCACCACACCGGGGAGCATCAGCCTTCTGACATCAGATCCAAAATATCCAAGAGACTTTCCTGTGGGTGAGGAACTTGAGAGACCGTCCAACCTTGTCGAGGCAAAGACAGGCAGTCAATTCTCCGGTTTTCTGCTTCTCCATAGTCTCTATGGAGTTCAGGGGACTGGTGAGGCATGGGGCAATGGTTAACATTACTGGGTGGAGTCATCTTTTTTGGAGACCTTAGGGCTACTGCTAGGAGCTGAAATTGACATCAAACCTCTGCTGGTATTTCTTAAGTTTTATTTTTAATAAGAAGATCCAACTAGGGATGCTTGTCCCTGATAGTGACTCTCAGGTTGACATCAAAACCTGGCCAGAGGCAAACAGTCCTAAGCCAGGAGGTGACCTGGGCTGATTTTTTTTTTTTTTTCCTCGATAGCTTCATTTCTGGAGCTTTCCTACTTGGTTCTGCTTCCGGCAGCATTTTCCATGTTGGCCCTTTTAAATGGCTTTCTCAGGCCTAGCCCTCTGGGTCCTGAGTTGGTGTATTCTATTAGCTTAGGCTTGTATCTGGCTGTAGCCCTCTATTTAAAGTGAAAGCTAGACTTGGCAAAATCACTAGAGCAATCTTTGCATGTATCAGACCACCCACACTTGCAGTCTTAATGAAGTTTGCAAACATTCAAGGACACACATTTTGGTTTAACCCATGACATCATCCTGAGATAAAGGTGGTATCCAGAAGACCTGTTATTTAGCCATTTTTTTAAAGAGCAAAGAATTATTGAACACAGTAAACAAGATCTCATTCATGTTGCCATGATTGAGGAATAAAAAATGTTACATTTTTAATCATCATAGCCTTTTCAGAATTTTTTCCATATACATAATTTTACAAACCTTGTTTTTATGATTTTGACCTCATCTGCTATTCTTATTCTCAGGACAAGAATAGCCACATAAAAATTCACTCCAATCCAAAATATCTAGGAGATCTGCTGTTATTTTAAAGCTGCCATTACTTTTAAAACAAGAGGTGAATCCAGGTTACACATATCAGTGCACTATAGTAATTAAGATTAGCTATGTATAGGTTTTTCAATCATCAACTCTCTTGCTGTAAGTTTTAAGTTAACTTTTGTTACAGATTTTACAGATCTTTAACCATACCCAATAAATTTACAAATCCTGAGGTACATTTTACATAATAGTCTTAAAATCTTGACATAAAGTTCATACTTTAGCAAAAGTTTTAGAGAATTAAATGAAACAAACAAACAAACAAAAAGAGTGGCAATAATCCTCATTGGGACTAGCCTATTCTTTTGTTTTGGGGTGCCCCCTCCCAGTCACACAGTCAGGTGCCCTGCCTGGCACAGGACAGAGATTTAGGAGGAAACTTCTAAACAAGTATGGTTGGGTCTAGGGGGAGCAATAACAACTCCAGAGCCAGTTTTTCACTGAAGTAGAACAGCATAAAACAACATTTTTAATATTATCCATACCTAAAAGACACCTGAATCCCTGTAAAACTGAATCCAATGACCGGGGGAAGGGACCTGAGTAAGCTGAGGACAAAGAAGGCTTAGAGATAAGATTGTGTTTTTCTTGAGCCCTGGCTATAGACAGAGGATGCTGCAGGAGGGAGCTGAGCCACACACCAGCTAGCAAGGAGCTTGTGCATACCACAGTGGTGCCTACGCCTTTACCCCAATCCATCCCTCGCTCCCACATCTGCCTCAAACTTATAGACACACCAGAAAACACAGGTATATCAAACAATAACTTAAAAAGACAGAACATTCACATAGTCGGGGGTGAGAGTGGGAGACAAGGCGAAAACCAATATTTGGTGGCCACCTTCATTCATAAACCCAAAAGCTAATTTCCATCTTGGTTTTTCCAACAAGGACCAGTGGCGTTTTGGTGGTCCCTCTTTTCCAGCTTTTCCATAAATCCCACAAATGAGTGCAACAGACCGTCAGGATCCTTACCTATACCTCCAGAGGGTTTTTTTTTTTTTTTTTTTTTTTTTTTTTTTGATGCCTGTTTTCTCACAGGCTAGATATTGAGAACCTGCCAGAGGCTCTCTGCAAATTTTGGGCCTGTCTGATTTCTCTACTCCAGACTAGCCACCAAATGTTATGGGTCTGGGGTCATTCACAGATTTACCAGCCTTACATTAATAAATTTTAACAAAGAAGAGGCTTTTAGTTATGTACTGGCACCTGGGACTCTGGATTCTCAACTGCTGTACCCTACTGCCTCCGTGATGAGCTTTTAAAAGCAAAGAAAATATTCTGTCTGGGAGCAGAAGGTCATCTGCAAAGCAAGCTTTTGTTTACAAAAGCAGAAACAACAGTTTTGTTAAAGTTGTACAAGACCAGGCAATTACAAAACTAACCCTTGACAGCCCTTAACATTTGGAAGTCCATTTTTGCTTTGTAGTTTTCTTAAGCAAAGTAATTCTAAGCTTTTAAACATAAAGTTAGCCATCAACATAATGTTGGCCATCACAGGTATCTCAAGACAAACTCCAATTAAAGCAATTCACAACATCCAAGCTAGCACTAGAGAAAGCTCTTAGTAGACTATGTTACAGAGAGGAAGATGAATACATGAAAGGGTATATTTTATCAAAACCACAGATAAGCAAACCACATTTGGGAAATAAACAACCATGTCCAAAATTGCAAAATAGCAAACCCTCAAAATTAATATGGAAGAAGAAAAAGGAATACTAATAATCTAGCAAATCAAAACATCACCTAACAAATTTATAGAAAATGGCAAACCGCTTTCTATAATAACCTTAAATATAAATAGCATTAACTCACCACTAAAATGATACAAAATAATGAACTGTGTTGAAAAACAAGAGCCAATTCTATGTTGTCTCTCAGAAACACATTAATCCCCCAAAAATAACCCAAAACTTAACATCAAAGGATAGAAAGCAAGCTACCAAGCAAGCAGAAAATGGGAATAATCAGGCATAGCTATCCTTATGTCAACAAGGTAAACAGTAAACCAAAACTAACTAGAAGAGATAAAAAGGGACACTGACACTGCATATTCAGAAAAGGAACAGTTCATTAAGAAGATATACAAACTGTAATCTTTTATCTACCAAGAAGTAATTTTGTAAAAATAACATCAAAAGACATAAATGATCACTTATGTCCTGACGTAATAACCATGGGGAACTTTAAAACTTCACTTCTTATATTTAAGTAGGTTTTCTAAATTAAAACCAAATTAAACTTTAGAAATAAAAATATAATATGGATGAACCACACTTAAGAGATGTATACAGAAAATTCCATGAGAGAAGTATAAGACCTCTATAATGAAAACTTCAAGACATTGAAAAGGAAAATTACAAAAGGTACTAGATGATACAAAGATACCACATATTCCTGGGTTGGCAGAATTAATATTGTGAAATGCCTATACTATCAAAAGTAGTTTACAAAATTAATGAAATATCCAGTGTCATATTTCATAGACTTAGGAAGTAACAATACAAAATTTCACATGGAACCACAAAAGGCCAGGAATAGCTAAAGCAATCTTATGGAGTAAGAACACTGCTTGAGGTATTACTATACATGACTTCAAATTATACTATAGAGCTATAGTGGTAAAGACTGCTTGGTACTGACATAAAAATAGACAGGAAGGATCATGGAATATAATAGGGGACCTGGAAATAAAATGACAAAGTTATGCCTACTTAATTTTTGACAAAGGAAGCAAAAACATACATTGGGAAAAGGGCTATTTAACAAATGACTAGCCAAACCATTTTTCTACATGAAGAAATATGAAATTAGATCTATATCTTTCACTTTGTAAAAAAAAAATATTAAAAAATCAAAGACTTTAAGACCAGAACCAAGCTTCTAGAAGAAAACATAGAGGCTACCCTTCAAGATAGTGAGAACATTCTAAATAGAACTAATCCCAAGTATCAACAGATGGGGTTACATGAAGTAAAACATTCCTGTACATCAAAGGAAACAGTCAGTGGAATAGATAGCCCACTACACAGGGTACTATTTTTATCCCTTCATACAAAGTGCTGATATCTAGAATTTAAAAAAGAGTTTTGGAAATCAAATACAAAAGAAATAAAACTGTCAGTCAAAAAATGGGCAAATGAAGTGAAAAGACAGTTAAAAAAAAAAAAACCCAAATACCCTTGACGGCACAAATAGCCATAACAATTTTATAAAATCACCCAATCTTCCTAGCCATTAGGGAAATACAAATTAAAACTAAGATACTCCCTCACCTCCATCTGAATGGTTTTCATTATCATGTCTGCCAACCAATGTTGGTGAGGATGTAGAGAGACAGGAACTTGAATCCACTGTTGGTGGGGGTGCAAATTAATACAGCCATTGTGGAGATTAGCTTGGAGATTTATCAAAAATGAAAAGCGGAATGCCTATTTAACCCAGCTATTTCCCTTCTGGGTGTTTACCCAGAGAATGCTGTACCTACCGCAGGGATATCTGCACACTTATGTTTGTTGTCTCTTTATTCACTACAGCAAAGAACTGGAACCAACCTGCTTGTCCATCAAGTGAAAATGTGCTAGAGTTACCCAATGGAATGAAGGCCTATGGGAGCCATTCTCATGGAAACCACCACAGTGTGATGAGGAGGAGTTGCAGAGAGGACATTATATAAATGCAATACTCATATAGGAAATTCTCCAAATAATTTTGAAGAGATAAAATATTTAACTGTATAGATAGTTTGTTGTAGGATTCATTAACTTAAAATGTAATAATACATTTTTCTGAAGAAATGCAGTACAAATACTCACCTGTGTAAATTTACTTAATTAATGATATCTAACTTTTTTTGGTATAAACAATGATCATGATTTTGGAGTAAGTTAGAATTTGTATGAAAAATCCATTTTTATATTTATCAGTGATGTTAATATATACACATACCAAGCATTAAATGTGTACTTTTGGAAAAATGTAGATGAAAGTATTATTTATAATTTTTGAAAAATGAAATGTATACTGTACTTAGAACACACTTCTACCTTTTATTCACCTATTTCCCCCATCTTTCCCTTCTCTTATTAATCCCCTTCTTTCCCCTAGACAGTATCACTTATAATTTCACATTATACATGTTATATATACATATATAATTTTATTTATCAATGAATCTAGGATCTACAGATGAAAGAAAATATGATGTTTGTCTTTCTGAATCTGACTTAATTTACTTAAATGATAATCTTCAGTTGCAACTATTTTCCTACACACAAAATAATTTCTATGGTTGAATAAAATTCCATTGTATATTTACACTACCTTCCCATTATCCATTGGTCTGCTAATGAATACCAATCTAGGTTAATTCCATAATTTACCTATTGTGACTAGTACCACAGTGAATAGTTGTACACTATGAAGATGTGTCTCTACCAAGGCACCTTCTTATTGGTTTAATAAAGAGCTGAATGGCCAGTAGCTAGGCAACAGAGTATAGACAGGACTTTTAGGGAGAGATAGAAACTCTGGGAAGAAGAGAGGTGGAATTCGCCAGCCAGATACAGAGGAAATGGGGCATATGGTATGGAGGAGAGGTAACAAACCATGTGGCAGAACATAGATTAATATAAATTATGAATGGGCTAATTTAAATTTTAAGAGCTAGTTGGCAGTAAGCCTAAGCTAAGGCCAAGCTTTCATAATTAATAAGAAGTCTCCATGTGTAGTTAGAGTTTTCCTGCCTGGCCCAGTCAGGACAAATCTCTCTTACCTGCCAGTCCCACAGTCGCTCAGACCCAACCAAGAAAGCACACAGAGACTTATATTGTTTACAAACTGTATGGCCGAGGCAGGCTGCTTGTTATCTACCTTTTCTATCTTAAATTAACCCATTTCTGTTAGTCTATACTTTGCCACATGGCTTGTGGCTTACCAGTGTCTTTACATGTTGCTTTTCATGGTGGCAGCTGGCGGTGTCCCTCTCCAGTCTTCTACTCCCCAGAATTCTCTTCTCTCTTGTTCCACCTATACTTCCTGCCTGGCCACTGGCCAATCAGAACTTTATTTACACAGAGCAATATCCACAGCACTTCCCCTTTTCTTTTTTTTTTTTTTTAAGGAAGGTTTTAACTTTTACATAGTACAATTACATATAACAAAACAATTATCAAGCAATAATTACAGTTACGATATTAAAGAAGATATCCTATCTATCTTATATTTGTAAGTCTAAGGTTTTATATGTAACTTATCTTTTATCATAACTGAGGAAATTATAACTATCTAGTCTTCAACCACATTAAAGACCTCAGAAGGATATAATATTACCTGAGAACTGGGAGAAGGATGTAAGCATTTTTCAGGAGTCTTGCAAGAGTAGACAGAGACAGCTGGCAGCCTGGACAGTCACCTAATGTTCCTTTGTAAAGTTGGGGCATCTGTCTTCAGCCCACAGGGCTAGAGTCTCTTGGTCACTTCTCTCAGTGTCCTGTAGAATGTCTGGCCGTTTCCTCTGCGAAGCAGGAACCTGAAGGACCATTTTGTCAAGCAAAGTTTAGTGGTCACCTTTCTATGGGTCCTGCATGTCCAGTCGATCAAGCAGTCCAGGCAAGAACAGTTTCTAGCCCAAATGGCTATTTTTGCCAAGGTGAAGATAAGATATGAAGTGTTTTCAATGCCCACCTTCCTCTCTGAAGCAAATCAGTGCTGCCAGGAGCAGACATGTCTCATTGTCCAGAAAGTCTAAATTTTAAAAATATTTTAAATGCCATATTCTGTAGGTCTTTGAAGTATTTGAAGATTACCTATCTATCTGAAATATCTCTGTGTATACCTAGAAGACTTAACTAACATGGCTATGAGTATGATTATCATAGATGACTAATTATTAATCTATTTTTAATTATCCAATACAATTTTAAATGAGCTATATAAACATAATACCTTAAACAAGAATAGAAATATACACATAATATAACAAAATTAACTAAGTTTGTATCAATAGACTAAAATCTACACCAATGTAAAACATTTTAAACAAGTTGTTGTTCTTTAGAAGTAAGTTCCCTAATCTACCCTTTCATCCTATTATATCTATATCATATCCCCCTTTCTTCTTTAGAAAGAGATCTCATTTATAATCAACCTGCTTTAAAGAAAAATATTGGTTTTTCTCTGTCCCACACCAGAGGGCTCTTCTGATTTGGGACACAAGAATATCTTAACTTTTTCTTTTAACAATGTGCTTGGGTTTAGAGAAGGAGTGAGCCAATTCCATCTCCAAAGCCAGCTGGGAATTTGGGCGTAGTTTTTCTTACTACTTCCTGCTGGAGAGGGGCGCTGTATCTTATGGGGACATAAAGAAAATTTTAGGATTATGGAGTAGTCCGTTAGGGTAAACCTCTGAGCCAGTTGCCTTGAAACCATTCTGGATGTTGGATCATCTGGGCCATGGTGTCATCGGAGACTTTTCAGGTGGTCTTGGCTGATCAAACCTGATGTATGTATCTTAATCTGGAACAAATCCACAGCCTCTGGCTTTCTGTGGAAACAAAAGCAGAGACTCTTTTCCAAAGCAACATATCCTTATATCCAAATTTTGAAGTTAAGGTACCTTTAAAATTTACATATTTGTTTAACTCAACAGTTTTTATGATCAAATCTTTTTTTGTAGTTAAAAATCCCAAAGACAAGACAAACCAGATTTTCTGTGTAATATCCATCTTTGTAAGATTGAAACACCGCTGTGGCTAATGGCTCCACCCACCTCAGCTTCCCAACATGGCGGTGGTACAGTTTACTGCCAGCTCTGGGTCTGGAGCCATGTGTACCATCAACTATCAGAAGCAGTTCTATCGAAGCAGCACATAGCCTAGAAATCTTTTTTTTAAACTGGCAAAGGCTAAATCCATCATGCAGCAGAGCAAAGTGCTGCTTGTAGACTCCTCATTCCCGCCACAGGGCAGGTCAGACACACAAGCCAGAAACCTGCCATAGTAGCTCAAACCGGCAGGCTGCAGCTAACTTGAGAAAGACAACTAGCAAGCTGTTTTTAGCTCCGTTTTAGAATCTTTTTTTCTCAGGTTTTAGGTGGAAATTCTTGCCAACACGTTGGGCGCCATTTGTAGTTAGAGTTTTCCTGCCTGGCCCAGTCAGGACAAATCTCTCTTACCCGCCAGTCCCACAGTCGCTCAGACCCAACCAAGAAAGCACACAAAAACTTATATTGTTTACAAACTGTATGGCCGAGGCAGGCTGCTTGTTATCTACCTTTTCTATCTTAAATTAACCCATTTCTGTTAGTCTATACTTTGCCGGAACCGCAGAAGCAGTGAAGGGTAAGGTTTTCCGCTTTTGCTCTGACCTTGTGGTTTTTAACTCTGCAATCGGTTCTGTGTTTCTTATTTAACAAGCTGGTTACATCTACAATTGGCGCCCAACGTGGCAAGAATTCATTAAAAAACCGCTTGCCTTGGCAGTGGGTCCGGCTTCCCGCCTGGGCGGGCCCGGCTCCCTAGCTCCGGCTTAGTGCCGGTCTAACCCAGGCCTAGCTCAGCTTAGGACTCAGGCCCAACCTACCTTAGCTAAGGGCGGTTACAGCCGCAGCTGGAGTTACTTGCTTAAAAAGCCGGTGCTACGAACAACTCAGGCCTGCGGGAGCTACCGCTAATTGCAGTAGCTACACGCAACTGCAGATAGGCTGCTTTTGGCTGAAACGCCAGCTCACGTGGTTGTCGGAGCTTAAGGAAGCCAGAGCCCAGGCTCGACTTGGCTCAGACTGGAACATTGAAGAGGTTGGATTCAAGCTTTTAGCCAGAACGTGGCTATGCTTTCTTGCTCTCTCTCTCTCCCCCCCCCCCCCTCTCTCTCTCTCTGGATTCCCACCTTGGATGCTAGGTAGCTGTTTGGAAATTCCCTCGGATTTCTACTGTTCTACACAGAATTGGTAAGTCATTTATATCAGATATTTTAAAGGAAACTATTTAAAAGAGATTTTTTCCACATTAAAAAAAATGGGTTTTATGTGTACATTGGAAGAAAATTGGGCTTTGTTTGAACTTTTAGGCAATATGGTAATGGAACAACTATATGAGAAGATTAATGTTGATCGAATTATGTACATTATTAATCTTCTTATCCTTATTTTACTATTTAAAAAGATGGTCAATTTAAGTGCCAGGATAAAAATTTCAGAAAAACCTGTTAAACCTGTTAAAATGAATTATAGAGAAATTCAGATTCAGACAGAAGAAATTAACAGTGAAGTTGTTTCAGGATTGGATTATAAGGTTACAGAAAGAAAGCCTGTTTTCACAAAATCACCCTTAATTTATCCGGTAACCATACAACAGCAGCCTGGTCAAATGACTACACAAAATATTTGGACTCCAGTTGAAATGTTAGACTTACGAAGGTTTAAGGAAGCAATAGTATCTTATGGCATGCATTCTCCATATGTAAAACAAATGTTAAACTCCTGGTCAACTTATAATAGAATTATACCACAGGATTGGCGGGAGCTGGCACAGGCGGTTCTGGAACCCAGACAGCAGCTCCAGTGGCAAATGTGGTTCAAACAGGAAGCTAAAAACATAGCAAAACAATGTAGTGATAGAGGTATACAAATCTTCCAGGATCAGCTTGTTGGAGAAGGCCAATATGCTGCAGTACAAACACAATGTTTATATGATATGCAAACTAATTCTATGTCGAATGGCAGCCTTGAATGCATGGGACAGAGTTGAGGAATGAGGGAAGAAAACTGAGTCATTTACAAAGGTTATACAGGGACCAAAAGAATCTTTCACAGATTTCTTACAAAGACTGACTTCAGCAGTAAAGAGAATGGTCCCAAATTCAGAAGCTAGCCAGATAATAATTGAATCTTTGGCTTTTGAGAATGCAAATGAAGCATGCAAGAGAATAATCAGGCCGTTAAAGGCGAGATCTGCACCCTTGGAAGATTGGATTAGAGACACGGTTAATGTTGAGGCTCATGATCATGATAATATGTGGGTAGGAGAAGCAATTTCAAGAGGTTTGAGGAATGTTAGATGTTTTGGATGTGGAAAGCAAGGACATTTGAAAAGGGACTGTAAACAGGGCACTTCTAGAAACAATGTTTCTTCAAGGAACAATGGCAACAGAATGCCCCTTCCTTCAGGAGTATGTAGAAGGTGTGGTAAGGGAAGACATTGGACCAATGAATGTAGATCAACAAGGGACAGACAAGGTAATACTTTGCCTCAGTCTTTGGGAAACTCCCAGAGGGGCCTCAGGCAGGCCCCTACAGTGAATCCAGTTCAGACCTTTCCTGCAATCGTAGAGGAGACCCCTACTCAGAGCAGTTAAATGACTAAATGCCTATTGGAATAAACCAGGCTACTCAGAGTAATGGAACAACTGAGACAGAGAGAACAGAAAATTCAGGAGAGACCATAAAGAAATTTTTTTGGCAAACTTCTATAAATGAACAAAGACCAAAATTAACAATAAAAATAAATGGTGTTTTGTTGTCTGGTCTGGTAGACACAGGTGCTGATGTTACCATAATTGCACCAGAATTTTGGCATCCATCTTGGCCTCTTCAGGAGGTAAATGTTCAACTGTTAGGAATTGGAACATTATCTCAAGTTAAACAGAGTGCAAGATGGCTCGAATGTATAGGCCCAGAAGGACAGAGAGGCAGATTAAAACCATATGTGGCTAACATAGCCATGAACCTGTGGGGTCGAGACCTGTTACAACAATGGAATACTCAGATTAACATCCCTCCAACCTCAGAAATAAATAATAAACTAGCACATGTTTCTGAGAGAAATATTAGAAGGTATTATTCTAATGAGTGGTCACCAGCCATCCATATTATACAAGAACAGGGCAGAAAAACTGATAATCTTCCAAAGGCACCAACAGCTCTACCTTTAAAATGGTTAACAGATAAGCCTGTATGGGTTCATCAATGGCCTTTAACAACAGAGAAACTCCAGGCTTTAGAAGAGCTGGTAGAAGAACAGTTAAATGCTCAGCATATTGAAGAATCTACCAGCCCATGGAATTCTCCTGTATTTGTTATTAAAAAGAAATCTGGTAAATGGAGAATGGTAACAG
Organism: Onychomys torridus; assembly: GCF_903995425.1. NCBI lineage: Eukaryota > Metazoa > Chordata > Mammalia > Rodentia > Cricetidae > Onychomys > Onychomys torridus. Next base: position 83,128,278 of record NC_050449.1, read on the forward strand.
ACCTTAGAGCAATTAACAAAGTAATTCAGCCAATGGGCTCTCTACAATCTGGAATTCCTTTGCCTACTCTGTTACCTAAAGGATAGCCTCTCATAGTTATCGATTTAAAAGACTGTTTCTTTTCAATACCCCTACAAGAAAAAGACAGAGAAAGATTTGCTTTCACGGTGCCTACTTACAATAATTCTCAACCGGTTAGAAGATTTCAATGGAGAGTCCTCCCACAGGGAATGTTGAATAGTCCAACCCTGTGCCAATATTTTGTACAACAGCCCTTGGAAGTGATATGTAAAAAATTTCCTAAATCTATAATTTATCATTATATGGATGATATTTTACTAGCTGACTCAAATGCAGATACTTTAGAAAGAATGTTTGAAGAAGTAAAGAAAATATTGCCTTGCTGGGGATTACAAATTGCTCCTGAAAAGATACAAAGAGGAGATTCTATTAATTATTTAGGATATAAAATAGAGCTACAAAAAATTAGACCTCAAAAGGTACAAATTAGGAGAGATCGCCTACAGACTCTTAATGACTTTCAAAGATTATTTGGGGACATTTCTCATCTACAAACTATTGTTGGGGTAAAAAATGATGAACTGAATAATTTGTTCAAAACCTTAGAAGGTGACAAGGACTTAAATAGTCCAAGAGAATTATCACCTGAGGCTGAGAAAGAATTGGCCTTGGTAGAAAAAAAAGTACATGAAGGACATGTAGATCGTATTGATCCAGAGCTGGATTGCATTTTGGTTATTTTACCTTCTAGGCATTCTCCTACAGGAATATTAATGCAGAGAGAAGATATTATATTGGAATGGATATTTTTACCAAATAAGCCAAATAAAAAATTAAAAACTTATGTGGAAAATATCTCTGACTTAATTTTGAAAGGAAAATTGAAACTTCGTCAATTAGCAGGAATAGACCCAGAAAGTGAACCTTGGCAAAGAGCTTGCAGTAATTTTTTGGGAGAAATTAACAGCAAGTATCCTAAAAGCAATAGAATTGATCTTATAAAGAGAGCTGATTGGATCTTGCCTCGAATTGTATGTGAAAAACCCATATCTGGAGTTCGGACATTTTATACAGATGCCAACAAACAAGGAAAGGCAGGTTACAAATCAGAAAATTTAAGTAAAGTGGTTCAAAGTCCTTATAATTCAGTTCAAAAATCGGAATTGTATGCTATTCTGTTGGTATTAATGGATTTTTCAGAACCTCTCAATATAGTTACTGACTCTCAGTATGCTGAAAGAGTGGTATTACATATTGAGACTGCAGAATTTATCCCTGATGCTTCAGAATTAACTTCACTATTTATTCAATTACAAGATACAATCAGGGAAAGGAGTCATCCTTTATATATAACTCACATCTGATCCCATACTGGTCTGCCAGGCCCTCTAGCACAAGGTAATGATGAGATTGATAAATTATTGATAGGAAATGTGCTGGAGGCCTCAGAATTTCATAAGAAACATCATGTCAATAGTAAAGGTTTAAAAAAGGATTTTTCCATAACCTGGCAACAAGCCAAGGAAATTGTAAAGAAATGTCCTACTTGTTCCTTCTACAATCAGACACCATTACCAGCAGGATGTAACCCAAAGGGTACTCAGAGGAATGAAATCTGGCAGATGGATGTGTTTCACTTTGCAGAATTTGGAAAATTGAAATATGTACACCATACTATCGATCCTTATTCAGGATTTCAATGGGCAACTGCTTTGAGTTCTGAAAAAGCTGATTCTGTAATCACTCATCTGCTAGAAGTTATGGCCATCATGGGTATACCTGCACAAATTAAAACTGACAATGCTCCAGCATATGTCTCTATTAAAATGAAACAGTTTTTTGCTTATTATAATATAAAGCATATTACAGGTATACCACATAATCCTACAGGCCAAGCAGTTATAGAAAGATCCAACAGAACTCTAAAGGACATGATAAATAAACAGAAAGGGGTAACAAAAACCCCCAGAAATAGACTGCACAATGCTCTATTAACCTGAATTTTCTCAATGCTAATGAGAAAGGAACAACAGCTGCAGAGAGACATTGGTTAATAGAAAAAACAACAGAATTAAATCAGCCTATATACTTCAATGATGTGCTGACCTCAGAATGGAAACCAGGGCATGTGTTACGTTGGGGATGAGGTTTTGCTTTTGTTTCTGCAGGAGAAGATAAGCTGTGGGTACCATCAAAACTGATAAAGGTTCGATTTGAACAAGAGAGACCTCTTAATTAGAGGAGGTGATAGTTCATCAACCAACATGACCATCCAGTTTAAACTCACTTATAACATTAATACATGCCTTTTCATTTAATCAGATGTAACTTGCCAAAAGGGAACCTCCCCAAAATTAGTCTTGGGGAAGGTTTTTTGTTTTTGTCTTTTAGGAGAATGAAGGCTAAGGAATCTGAAGAACACTGGACAAATGAGACAACTGAAGAAAAAGGACAAATCATCTGTCCCAGGAAAAAGAGTAAAATGGCCTATTGGTATATCATCTACAAAATTTCATAAATCTTCCTAAATGCTTGTTATCTACTTCTTCTCTTTTAAATTAACCCATTTCTGTTAGTCTATACTTTGCCACATGGCTTGTGGCTTACCAGTGTCTTTACATGTTGCTTTTCATGGCGGCGGCTGGTGGTGTCCCTCTCCAGTCTTCTACTTCCCAGAATTCTCTTCTCTCTTGTCCCACCTATACTTCCTGCCTGGCCACTGGCCAATCAGAACTTTATTTACACAGAGCAATATCCACAGCATCCATGTCTTGCCAGGCAATGGTGGCACATGCCTTTAATCCCAGAACTCGGGAGGCAGAGGCAGGTGGATCTCTGTGAGTTCGAGGCCAGCCTGGTCTACAGAGTGAGTTCCAGGGAAAGGCACCAAAACTACATAGAGAAACCCTGTCTTGAAAAACAAAACAAAACAAAGAAGTTTCCATGTTATTATTTGGGAGCTGGTGGTCCAAAGAATATTTGACTACAGAATAGTGTTATGCAGATATCTCTGGGACATGTTGACTTAAGGTCCTTTGGGTAAATTACTAGGTGTGGTATTGTTTAATATGTCTTATTCTAGCAGTTTTCAATTTGCAACTCTTACATGAAGGCCTTTGATCCATCTTGAATTTATGTTTGTACAGGGTGAGAGAAAGGGGTGTAGTTTCATTCTTCTGTATATGGATATAGCTTTTTGGCACCATCATTGAAGAGGGTCCTTCTTCAGTGCTTGTTTTGGGCATGTTTATTAAAAAAATCAGGACGAAGACAAAGATGCCTACTCTCTCCATACCTATTCAATATAACATCTGAAGTCTTTGTTAGAGCAATAAGAAGCTGAAGGCAAGCAAAGGAATACAAATAGGAAAGGAAGAAAATGAAGTATCCTTATTTGCACATGTTAAGGTTTCATCTGTAAAAGATTCTAAAGACTCTACTAGGAAACTTCTACAGCTGATAAACACTTTCAGCAAAGTAACAGGATACAAAATTAATTCACAAAAGTCAGTAGCCTCCCTACATGTCAATGAAAAACATACTGGAAAGAAATCAGGGAAATTATACATTTCATAATAATTTTTAAAAATATCTTGGGATAATTCCAGGCAAGTGAAAGACACTTATAATAAAAACTTGAAGACACCAGAAGATGAAAATTTCTCTCATGTTCATGGATTGGTAGGATTAATATTGTAAAAACAGCTTTCCTACCCAAAAATGATCTATAGATTTAATGCATTCCCAATCAAAATTCCATCACAATTCCTCTCAGAAATTGAAAAAAATATCTTAAAATCATACGAAAATGTAGAAGACACAAGATAGCTAAAACAATCCCAAATAATAAGAGAACTTCTGGAGGTATCACCATTCCAGATTTCAGCTTGGCTTATAGAGCTGATGCAATAAAAACAGCATGGGATTAGCATACGAACAGACACATTGGTCAATGGAATAAAATTGAAGACCAGCACACAACCACACACCTACCGATATATCCAAAATTATACACAGGGAAAAGATAGCATCTTCAACAAACTTTTCTGATCACACTGGATACTGGCATGTAGAAGAATGAAGGTAGTTACATATCTACTTTACACAAAACTCAACTCCAAATGGATAAAGAACATCAACGTAAGTCTAGATACTCTAAATTCTAAAGAAGAGAAAGTAAGGAATATGCTTGAACTTATTGGCACAAGAAAGGACTTTCTGAACAAGACATTGATAGCATAGGCATTAAGACTGACAATTAGTAAATGGAGCTTCATGTAGCTAAAAAGCTTCTGAACAGAAAAGGATGCCATCATTTGAGTAAAGTGGCAACCTACAGAATGGGAAAAATATTTATCAATTATACATCTGATAGAGGGGTAGTATATGGAATATATAAAAACTGAAAAAAAACCCACCTCTGAACATTAAGAAAACAATAAGCCACTTAAAAAATGGGGTGTAGAAAGAACCAAACTGTTCCCAAAAGATAAAACATAAATGTCAGAGAAACACTTAAAATATTCAAGCTCTTTAGATATCAGTGAAATGCCAACTAAAACTCCTTTGAGATTTCATCTTACATCAGTCAGGATGGCCAAGATCAATAAAACAAATGACAGTACATGCTGGTGAGGATGTGGGACTATGCGGACATTTATTCATTGCTAGTGAGAGTGCACACTGGTCCAGCTGCTACAGAAATCAATGTAGGTGTTTCTCAGAAAGTTAAAAGCCAATAAACCACAAGATACAGCTGTTCCACTCTTGGGCAAACACCCCAAGGATCCTACATCTCTCAGAGGCACTTGCTTATCCAAGTTCATTGCTGCTTTATTTACAATAGCCAGAAACTGGAAATAGCTTAGATGTCCATTAACTGATGACCCATTCATAATGAAAATGTGGTACACAATTTGTACACAATGGAATGTTATTCAGCTTGTAAGACATGAAATTATGAGATTTGCAGGTAAATGGATGGAACCAGAAACAATTATCCTTAGTGAGGTAACCCAGATGTTAAAAGGCAAACATTGCAAGTTCCTCTTATGTGTGGATGTTAACTTTCAGGCCTTGGATATGTGTGTTTCAATCAGAATAACCACAGAGGTTTGGTGACTAGTAAGGGACCAGGAGAGAGGAGGGGCCTCCCAAGGGGAAAGAGAGCAGGAAACTAGAATAGGAGGAGATCAAACACAAAGGAAATAAAACTGCCACTCAACAAATGGACAAATGAATCGAAGACACAGTTTTTGAAAAAACAAACCCCCACAAATAGTCAATAGCGATTTTTTTAAAAAAGCACTCAATATCCCTAGCCATCAGAGAAATAAAAATTAAAACTGCTATAAGATATCCTCTCATCTCAGCCTGACTATCTGCCTTCTTTTCACCCTTACACACACACACACACACACACACACACACACACACACACACACACAATTATAAGACAGATCTGGTATTTTTAGTTGTGTTCTTTTGTACTAAGTACATGAAGAAAAATTTTAGGAGTTATAAAATGGAAAATCTTTGATCTCTCCTCACCTCCATTGCACAACTCCTCCAATTTTAGCTCAGTTTGAGAGGAATCTATGTGAAAGCTTGAACAAACAGCATGTTAAGTAAACATGCTATTAAAACTGAATTCAAAGACTGTATGCCTTTCTTTACTTTTGTTGCCTTTTTGATTGCATACCTAGAGGAATGCAAAAAATAACCCAAAGATATTCAAATGCATCAATAACCCAAAGGTACCCCAAATAGCCCAATGCTATTCTACTTGTCTCAAAATGTTAACCCCATCTGCAAATAGCACTACTGAAAATATTTCCACAATTAAAAAACTTACATAAATTTTATCACTATGTTTTCATTTGTTAGCCAGAAATAAGATTATAATCAAGAACTTAATGTGAAACTGGCTTGAATTTATCATGGGTGCTCTTGCCAGTTTTGGCTCTGACTTTTCTTCTAATAACTATGTAAAAGTCTGTTGTAGACAGATTTTTCTTTGGGCTGCCAGCTCTCTCTCTCTCTCTCTCTCTCTCTCTCTCTCTCTCTCTCTCTCTCTCTCACACACACACACACACACACACAAATGACACAGAGACTCATTATTAACTATGAAAGCTCAGTCTATCCACTAAGAACTTACAATTTAAATAAACCCATTTCTATTCATCTATGTGTTGCCATATGGCTCATGGCTTTTACTTCTCCTGCATGTCTTGCTTCCTCTGCGTCTGACTGGTGATTCTGCCTTTTCCTCTTCCCAGAGCTCTCTCTGTCCAGAAGTCCCACCTATACCCCTTGCCTAGCTATTGGCCATTTAGCTTTTTATTAAACCAATCAGAGTGACACATCTTCACAAAGTATAAAGGAATATTCCACAACATTTTCCCTCTTTTGTCTAAATAAAAAAGAAAAGATTTAATTCTAACACAGTAAAACTATAAATATATAAGAATAGTTATCAGGTATTGTCCAAATAAAAAGGGAATGTTTTAACTTTAATAAAGCAAAATTATATACGGTAAGAACAATTTTTAAGTAAAAATTACATTCCCAATGTCCAGTCCATATGTATTTGGCAAGTTTTGAGAAAGTACTGTATTATCTATCCTGTCTTAATGAGTCCAAAATTTTATAATTAAAGCATTTTTTTCATCATAGCTTGTATTACCAACCCAAAAATATCTTTTGAGACCATAAAACATTCTTTTAAACAAACAACTTAAGTCTTTATGTCTCTCAATCTTATCCATTTTACATCTCTTTTGTAAGTTTCTCTTTAGAGTTTGGTAATAAAGAAAACTGTAACTTGTGGTGATATTTTGTTTGTACTCTAAGAAATAAAATTTGCCTGAAGATCAGAGGGCAGAACCAGCCACTAGATTAAACATAGATGCCAGGCAGTGGTGGCACACACCTTTAATCTTAGCTCTTGGGAGGCAGAGATCCATCTGGATCTCTGTGAGTTCAAAGCCATGCTGGACTACATGAGATTAATCTAGTCTAAAAGAGAAACAGAACTAGGCAGTGGTGACACACACACCTTTAATCCCAGTACTTGGGAGTCACACACCTTTAATCCCAGTACTTGGGAGTCACACACCTTTAATCTCAGCACTAGGAAAGTTGAGACAGGAAGTGATATGGCTGGGCAGAGAAAGGGATATAAAGCAGGAGGAGACAGGAGATTTTGGTACCTTTTGACTGAGGACTTATGCGTTCAGTCTGAGGATTCATGGAGACAGAATCTTTCCCTTTGGGCTGAGGAGATGACAAGGTGAGAAGTAGCCATGACTTGTTCCTTTGTCTCTCTGATCTTTCAGCATTTACCTCGATATCTGGCTCTGGGTTTTTATTAAGACCATTTAGGATTAATGCAACAGTAACTATTACCTATCTTACTTTCAACTCCATCAGAGACCCAGAAAGGATTAAAATATTACTGAGTAAACAGGAAGTACAGAGCAAACAACTTCCAAAACTAAGAAATGACAGAGACATCTGCCTGCCTAGACAGTCACCCCAAGGTTCCTCTGCAATGTTGGGGCACCTATCTTCGGCCTATGTGCCTAAAATATATGATAGACTTTTCTGTGAAGCATGAATTTTTGAAGGACTGTCCTACTCTGTTTAGCCAAGTTTGACAGTCACTTTCTTTTGTGACCTGCTTATCCAGTTTGGACAGTATACTGTCAGCAGTCAAGGCAAGGGCAGCTTCTTGCCCAAATGTGTAGCTTTTGCCACAAAGAAATCAAACTTCATATGAGGGTTCCTTGATGCCCATCATCTTTTTGAAGTAGATTGGTGCTTCCAGGAGCAGGCATGTCTCACTGTCATGAAAAACCTTATGTTGTAACATTTTAAATGCCATATTATATAGGTCTTTGAATTGTTTAAAGATCACATATCCATCTAAAGTATATCTCTGTATGACCTTGAAAACATACCTAACATGACTAAGTTTGATTGTTACAGATGACTAACTATTATCCTGTATTTCTTTATTATTTTAAATAGTTATGAAGGACTAAAACTTCACATAACTTTTTAAAATGAGCTGTATAGGTAGGTACAATATCTTAAATTTTTCTTTATTATTTTAAATAGTTATGAAGGACTAAAACTTCACATAACTTTTTAAAATGAGCTGTATAGGTAGGTACAATATCTTAAATAAGAATAGAAACATACATACAGTATAACAAAAATAAACAAATTTATTTCAATATACAAAAATCCATATCAATGTAAAATATTTGAGACTAGTGGTTGTTTAAAAGCAGACTCAGCAATCCACCCTTTTATCCCACCATTCTTATACTATATCCCTCCTTTTCCCCTTCAGAAAGATCCTTGAATCTAATCTCCTTTGTTCAGCTTTTTTTTCTGACCATGCCCAATAACAACAACTTGTAACTAACCCCCCTAAATGATGGCAAACATTCATAACCCCAAAACCACCACCCTGCCTCTTAGGAAAGTGGGTGTCATGTTCTCCAGACTGCTTCCTGTTGTCTGGGGGCAATGGCATCTTTGGGGGACCCTGAGAAAAATGAGGATAATGGTTAAGTCCTAGGAGAACTAGCTGTAATATTTGTTGCCCAGTCTTTGTGTAATGGGAAGCTTATTTGCAGTCCTGGCTAGAATAGTCTGTGAGGCCAGATCACTTCAGCCAGCAGCCTTGAAGCTATTCTGGATGCCAAACTCTGAGGCAATAGCCACAGAGGCACTCTGAGAGGCTGGATCACCTGAGCCACATATTTTCATTGGTGTGTGGTCCCTTTGCTCTGAAAACACAAACTTTCAAAGGTAATATACATATCCATATTAACAAATATGGATTGTGCATTGTACACAAGCCAGCCAAAGTTGATATTTTTGTTTTATGTTTGAGCAGGTAAAATATACATCACCTGTCTTGTAGTTTTTTTTAATTTTTTAATTTTAATTTTTATTTTTTAGGTTTATTTTTTTTATGTTTGTAGCCAGGATTTTCAGGTGGTCTCCCCTGATCAAACCTAATCTCTTTCAACCTTGAACAAATTCACAGCCTTTCATTTTCTGTGGAAACAAAAGCATAATCTCTTCCCCAATGCAACATAGTTTTTACTTCCATTTTGAAGTTAAGACATTTTAAAAATAAATAGGTTGGTTTAATTTAGCAGTTTCCATAATCCAATATCTCTTATTCACTCATCACTCATCAGCAATGAAAAAAATTTAAAGTCAACAAGACACCATATAGGATCTAGACTCTCTGTGTATTTTCCATTTTTATGTGGCTTAGCCTTTTTATATTATTTTATTCTTTCTTTAAAACTTTATCTTATTATTTACAAACTATTTTTCTCTATCTATACACTTTTTTAAGCCTATGCACATTTTTTAAACATATTGTAACCTGTTTAGTGGTTTTTTTCCCCATCTGGATCTATCTTTACTGAACATCTACAGCATTTTCTGACCATATGAAACAAATCTTGAACTTCTATGTCAACTATTGTGTAGCTCAGCTTAGCACATGGTGCTGGTGGCTGTCTCCAGCCTGCAGGCGTTGGCTGGTAGCTGTGCCTCTGTATGCCACTGAGCACCAGCCTAAGAGACTGCAGGGCTAGGAAGCTACACCCAACTCCTTGTTCAGAACTTTTCTTTGGTTTCTCAGGCCCTACGTTTGGATACTAGAGCTCCTATGTTGGATGCCATTTGTAGATGACTTTTTCTTTGGGCTGCCAGCTCACAAAAAAATGACACAGATACTTATTATTAATTATGAAAGTTCAGCTATAGCTTAGGCTTGCCCCACTAGTTCTTATAACTTAAATTAACCCATTTCTATTCATCTACATGTTTCCATGTGGCTCGTGGCTTTTACCTCTCTTCCTGCATGTCCTGTTCCCTCTGTGTCTAACTGGCAGCTCTGCCTTTTCCTTTTCACAGAGCTCTCTCTGTCTTGAAGCTCTGTCTATACCTCCTGCTTAGCTATTGGTTGTTTAGCTGTTTAGTACACCTATCAGAGTGACACATCTTCACAGTGTAAAGGAATATTTCACAAGATTCCACTGTACAAATATTGTGGCTGTTCTTCAGACTGTGCTCCTACAAAGTGTACAATAGCCTTTGTTGTTCTTTCCCAATATAATATGTCTGACACTTAAGCAAAACTGTGATAGGCACTTGTCACCACATATCTCCATACATTGGTAATGTTCTTTTTTCTCCAACATGAATAAGTGATGCTGTTCTATCATCATGTGTATGTTTCTCTTTGTATTTCCAATGATAGATCAGTTCATAAAATGATTTTGAACCATGTTCTACCAGTAACACTAAGAATACTAAGGTAATTATTTTTAAATTTTATTTTAATGGCGCACTGTAGCTAAATATGTATTTTTCTGATTACTAAGGATGCTGAGGATCTTATTTTATCATTTTTGTTCATGTGTGTTTCTTCTTCTTTGAATATTTTCCTTGCTAACTTATATGCATGTTGTAACATTATAGACATTAATGTTTTATCATATATGTGGAAGCTTTATATAAATATGACACTTGTGGTATATATTAATTCTCATAGTCATATATTTGTCATTCTTATTATGATATGTCTTCTATTTTATTGGGTTTCATTGCATATTCTAAGGAGATTTTTTAGTTTAAAATCAAATATTTCCTAAATTTTCCCAAATGATGACATTTCTCCCAAAATATGGAACTTTATTTCAAGTATTTTAATGGCCTCAAGAGGAAATTATTTTTAACTATAACACTTAGAAAATAAAATGCTTTTTTTCTGTTTTTTAAAATATTCATTTCTGTTGACTATTTTATAAACCAATTACGGTGGTTTATTTTTCTATGTATTTTATTCTTTTTCAATTTTATTTATTGTGTATATGTGCACCCATGCCATAAAATGCCTGTGGAGGTCAGAGGATGGCTCAGAGAATTAGTCCTCTCCTTCCATCATGTGGTTTGGGGAACTGAAATCAAGACTGTAAGCTTGGCAGCTGGCACCTTAACCTGTTGAGCCATCTTGTCGGCCTTCTAGGTGCTCTTAAGTATTATTTTATTTCAAGATCATCATGGTTTGTTTGGATATTTGATAAGATGATTCTAATCTTTTAAAGCTTTATTTTATTGGTCTATATTTTTATTTACCTGTATAGTTTAGTTTGATTCTGTCAACTTCCACATAATTTTTAATCACTGCTTATCACCTATGTATCTGTCTATCATCTATCTATCTATCTATCTATCTATCTATCTATCTATCTATCTATGGTTTATCTCTCACCTATCTTCTAACCACATATTTTCTATATTTACATGTATGTATATATTTTCTATATTTACATGTATGTATATAAATATATATAGTCTATCTCTTTAATTTTAAAATCTTATTAAGAAGGTCAGGCTCTTTAACAAACTTTTATTGCTTTTTCATTTGTTTCCACAAATCCTAATCCTTGCTTTCATAAATGTTTCTCCAACATTTTGATTGGTTTGCTTATATAAATATGTTTTCCCTCCCATTTCCAAGGTTTGATATGGTAATATTTTATTTGTACTGAAATGTGATTTTATTTATATGCTAATAAATAAAGTTGCCTGGGGGTCAGAGCTAATAGCAAGCCATAGCAGAAGCCGGGCAGTGGTGGTGCACACCTTTAATCCCAATCACATGACAGGCAGATCTCTATGTTCAAGGACACAGCCAGCATGGAGACACATGCCTTTAATCTCAATACCAACCATAGAAGACCTGGAGGTCTGTATAGACAGGCAGTGATGAGGAGGTCATGTGGTTGGGTTTACAGCCAATGAGAAGGCAGAACAGAAAGACAATAAAAAGACAGATACCCAGGAAGTAACTCTCTTTCTGAGGGGAAGGATGACAGTGGCAGCAAAGGGTAAGAAAGGCAGTTTTAAGTCTCAGCTCTCAGCTACTGCTCTGACCTCGTGGGCTTTTAACTCTGCAATTGGCTCTGTGTTTCTTATTTAATAAGACTGTTTAGAATTATATCTACAATTTGATGTTCCATTTTGCATTGGATACACACGTTCATTAGATTTTGTGGTAGCTGTCAATCCATAAAAGTATACTGCTTGTCTGAAAAGTACTGAATGTATCACATTTTAGTTTAAGAAAAAAAAATTTAAAGACAGAGAAACACTACAAGGATCATCAGTGTCCACAGTCTGGTCTAGAATTGTTGCTTTTGGCCTGGGTAGAATAGCTCATTAGCCAACTGACAAAAGGTGAAGATATGAAAAAAAAAATGTGGAGAAAAGAGGGAGAAACTCTTACTTTATTGGTCCAAATCCTAGAAGTCAGTGAGGATGCACATGTCACCTCAGAAAACCCCAATCCCATCAAGATAATAAGTAAAGGATCCCATGTAAAGGTGTTAATTGGTGAAGGTAACTAAAAAATTCTGTTTAAAATTCTCTGTGTAAGAATTGACAGAAATTCAATGATTATTCTTTGTGCCTGCCTTTAATGATGTTTGATTAGACTATTAATTAAGTCACATTGGGTTTATTTCTTAAATAATGAAACTTAAAGTAAACCAAGTCATTTTTAAATAGAAAGGCAAATCATTTAATTATTTTATATCTCTTAGTTGAAGCAGATTTTTGCATTAATTCAGATATAGCTTATAGTAATGGAACTACTACATATATTATTACTGTTTTTAAACTATAATGTCTATGTTCCCAATCATAGAAAATCCCAGTACTATAAGATTTTGAAAAATATAACTAAAGATTTTAATCTTTAGCTGTAACTAGGTAAAAGAAACATTTCTGTCTTATATTTTTTGTTTTAGCATCATTTATGATAGAACCAGTTTATTGGTTTATGTAATAGAATGTAAAGATCACCAACACTTTTTAGATCCTCTGAACAATCATTGTTTCAGAATGAATTCTAGGACAGCCAGGGCTACACAGAGAAACCCTATGTCTTAGTTAGGGTTTCTATTGCTGTGAAGAGACACCATGATCACAGCAACTCTTATAAAGAAAACATTTAATTGGAGCTTGCTTACAGTTTCAGAGGTTTGGTCCATTATCATCATGATGGGGAGCATGGTGGCACGCAGGCAGATGTGGTGCTTGGAGCTGAGAGTGTTACATCTTGACCAGAAGGCAGCAGGAAGTCAACTGAGAAACTGGGTGGTATCCTGAGTATGGGAAACCTCAAAGCTTGTTCCCACAGTGACACACTTCCTCTAACAAGGCCACACCCACTCCAACAAAGCCACACCTTCTAATAGTGTCACTCCCTATGAGCTTATGGGGGCCAATTACACACAAACTACCATGTTGCAGGATATTTGTATACTGTGTGAAGATATGTTATTGTGGTTGGTTTAATAAAAAGCTAAACAGCCAATAGGTAGGCAGGAGAGATTACATGGAACTTCTGGGCAGAGAGAGGAACACGGGTGGAATCTAGGCATGTGGCATTTGCCAGCAAGACATGAGGGAGTTGGACGTACAGAGTGGAGGAGGGGTAAAGAGCCATGTGGTAGAATGTAGATTAATATAAATAAATTAATTTAAGTTATAAAAGCTAGTTGGAAACAAGCCTAAGCTAAGGCTGATCTTTCATAATTAATAATAAGTTTCTGTGTCATTATTTGGGTGTTGGTTGTCCAAAGAAAGTCAGACAAGAAAGACTCACTACACTACCACACTAGGTACTATCATGAAATGTGATTTAAAGTGATACAAACTACTTGCAGATCAAGGATGGAAATAACACACTGTATGTAATTGTCCAAGTTCCTGCCTAAGATAGTTTAAACCTATTATAAGATAGGAAGCCTGAGAGCTTGGGTTCTGAATCACTGTAGTGAGCCTTAGTCCACAAGTTACTCTTCTCTACTTTAGTGTGAGCACAAAATACATTTTCATGTCAAGCCATTGGTAGATGTTTGTTACTGCAGCACAACCTAGTTTAAACTAGTTAATATAAGACCTTCCTATCTTAAATGTGAACTTCTGAGATATTCTACTGTGAATACATTGTATGAGCAATAACTGGTAGGCTGACTCTTCCATAAAAATTCTTTTTTCAAAAATTTTAAAAGTTTTCCTTTTTATTCATGGATTTGAAATATGCTTATGCTTCAAACACTTTAAATGTTGTTTAACTAGAAATTATTACTTACCCCAAATTATTTTAAGGTTAACACGAACTATGTATCCATCTACACATACTTCTAATCTTTATATTTAAAGAACCATAATTTTTCTGATTTTCTTTCAGTGATGTGGTCACTATGCTTTCAACCATTGACCTATATCAGTGGTTACTGGTTATACCCATTTTTGCACAATTACAAAAAGAACACAAGCAACAGCAATTTTGAAATGCGTTACAATGCCAAGGTTTATTCGCTCTCATTAAGCATTAATTGGTAGTTGATGGCTATTGCTATTTTTATCACCATTAGTTCATAGCAGTATAATTAGTAATGCTAAGTACAGGAACCACATTAATAGCTCTACTAATTGTAAATCTGGAGATAGAAACACAACATGACTGGTTAATTTCTAGGCAATATCTCATGATAATTAGCTAAAAGAATTTGTGTTGAACTAGAAAAGTAAATAATTTAAACTTTCCTACACTTTTCCTGTGTGTGTGTGTGTGTGTGTGTGTGTGTGTGTGTGTGTGTTCTTTTCAATACCATTCTTTAATGTGTAGATTGTTATACCACCTGATAGCAACATGTTTTCATTTACATTCCATATAGGGTTTGGTAAGCAATGATTCATTTATCTCTTTCAGAAAAAATGCGAAGTCACTTTAAAATAAATTCTATCATTCTACTTCCAGACTTCTGAAAGAATATATCTGAAATTATGTGCTGCTTTTATTATAGTGTGATTGGTTCTCAATGTCCTATGAACACCCCCTGAACAGCTTTTAGAAGCCCACTGTTATTCTTATTTTCTTTAGCAGCAATTTGGCCAATTAAAAAAAAACTTTTTGACTAAAGTGTCATAATAATACAATTAGGATAGAATGCTCCTAAATGCAATAAATAAAAATATGAACATTCTGTATATTACTTTCATGTTTGATGTGCTAATTTCTTGTGCAGCTATATTCTATGACTGCTAATAGTCTATATTAAAAAATAAAAATATGGAATGATTGTTCCATTGTATCATGCTTCTACTAAAGGACAGACTTTAAAGTATAATTTTCTTAATTTTGCTTTCTTTGGTTTACAGAGGAATTTTGGTGAGGTACCTGTTAAGCAAATTAGGAACAATAAAACAAAAATGCAGTCATATATAAAACTGAGTTGTTTATAAAAAAGAAATCACAAAGTAGATTTAATTTTCTATCCACCCTTTTAATAGTTTTCATTTAGTCTGTGAAGTTCTCTAGAGACAATATTGAAACTGCACCATTTCAGGCAGGTATTTATGCTTGCTTTTAGTTTTTAATGAACTAGGTTACATTTGAAAACACCAGTTTTCCTCTCTTGCCTTGGATTTCTTTATTCTTTTCACACCTAATCATCACGAAATATGTTTTCCTAACTTACTGGTAAGGAAATGGCTAGATTAATTATTTTAGCATATCAAAACTAAGAAAGTTAATATATTTTATGACTAAACAGTTTGTCAAAATCAGTGAAAATGAGTTGAACTTGTTTGGAATGTTAATATAAATTTACATTGTTTTCGTCTGGTGGGGCAACAGTTAAGAAAAAGAAAGCCACATGGTAGGAACCTTGAGTGTTTATTTTCCTTATTGGCATGCAAGGATCTTGTGAGTCTAGCTTTATCATTCTTCCTTGAGCTTTTAATTCTTAACAAGATGCTTGTTAACCTGTCAAAAATGTGCAGTGCTGTTATTTAGTTGTAATTAGTTACTGATTGCATCATATCTTTCAGCAGGTGATGCCTTAGCTGATGGGGGTCTTCTATTATCTTTAAAAGTTACACATGCAAATTATAGGAGACAAAGCATACGATGATTATTTTTCATCAAATTAACCCACTAATCTATGGTGTTGCTTAAAGAACTGGCATGAACAAGCTGTTTGTTATATTGTGGATAATACTAGCTTCAACGGGCAATTTAATTCTAAGATGGTAATAGATGACTTAACCTAGCACTACTTTTACAAAAATAGAATATGAAGGTGACTCTTGTTCAATCAAACAAGAGAAGAGATTCAATTATTTTATTCTTTTTGTGATAGCTAACGTTAGCAGAAAAAATGCTACTGGTTTCTTTATTTTTATTAAGTATTCACTTCTAAAGTGAAAGGCAATAATTAACCACAACTAATTATCACTGACCCAAGAAATACTGGACCTCAAAATGATGTAGTATTTAGAATTTTGATAGCCACGAACAGTGTGAAGCAGATACATGTTGGGCCGCTGAATTCTGCCTAGGCTGAGAGGCCTCTATCCTATCCTTCTAGACTGTTTTGTTACCTGCCAGCAGATGTCCCTATAAGGCAATAGTATCTTGCAGTTAGAGTAGCTGGTTATGAAAATCAGAAGTTGAACTACTCATCGTATTTCTGGAGATTAATGGGGCTAAACCCACCATGCATTTCACAAGGTTTCCAGAGGCTGATAAAATGCAGTATACCATAGGAGTAAATTTAGTTTACTTCTGGAAACTAAATAGAACAGCATTCATTTTCTTCTTAAAGTTTCCTATCTTTATCAGCAATAAACCCATTCTCTAAAATAAAATAAAATTCTTAGTTGGGTGTGTGTTATCAGTTTTCTTTCTCATTTTTTCAGCTTCTTGAGAATTTCATACAATACATTTTGATCGTATTCACTCCTTCCCCCAACTCCTGCCAGATCCAGATCCATTTGCCTACCCACCTAACTTTGTGTCCTCTTTCTGTCCCATTTTCTTTTTTATTTATTCATCTTTTTATAGTATTAGAAACTAGACTCAGAACATATGTATGCTAAGCAAGCACTCTACCACTGAGCAAAATCCTACCTGTCCCCGCACTGCCTCCTTAAAAATTCATCAAGTACAGTTTGCGCTGTCCATAAATTCTTGCATTTGTGGCCCTCAGTGGAGTCCCACCTTTAAAGAAAAAACAAAAAACAAAAAACAAAAACAAAAACTAACCAACCAAATACAACTTTCCCTCTCCTGGAAGTTATCAACAGCCAATAGCACCTTAGCCAGAGGTGGGACTTGGGGCCCTCCCTTTCTCTCCATGTTGGTGCTATGCCTGGCCCGAGTCTGCATAGTTCCTATGCATACTATCTCAACGGGTATGGATTATGAATTCATAATGAAATTCATTAATTTTGCTTGGCTTACGGGCTTTCCTGATATTTTACATTTATGTTTGGTGTGTTGCTCATCTTCTATTTTCTTTTTGTCCTTCCCTGCTTTCTTCCTTCTGTATCTCTGGAAGAAATGCAGGCGAAGACACAGAGATTTCTAGATAGTCAAGTTCCAGCTTGTTCTGAGCACTGTGCTTTTCTAGCACGAAACCCGTATGTGTAATCACAGATGGTTTGTGTTTAACAGTCCGTCTTTGAAAATAAAGATTGTATTATTCCCCATCAAAGAACTATTCAGTACTGTTCATCTCACCTGCTTTAATGAATGCATAAGAACCAAAGTATGCTGCTCTTTAATTTATTTTAAGCAAATGCAAAGTGTTTCTACTTAAAATAATCTGTAGTCTCTTGGTAGGTTAAACAGGGCTTTGTTTCTTTTTAATTAAAATGGCAAAGCTTTCCACATTCTTATTTAATTTAATTCTCAGAATAACCTGGTAAGTCAGTAGCTTCCAGTTCTGCAAGCGGGGAGATGCAGGTACAGTGAGGTAGACAGTAGAGGATCAAGTCATATAGATAGTAATTAAGGGGCTGGGTTTACATCCTGGGATACTGACATCCAGGGACCAATCTCAGATCCACTCTGATGCTCATCTCCTGTATCAAAACATATTAGATAACATTTTATAGCAGTGAAGTAGAGAGAGTTACACTGGCTGCATTTAGACTTTACAGTGGTAAACTGGTGTGTATCACATGTACCATATGCACGTCATTTAATTTAGAGTAGTATGTAATATATATTTCAATAACAAATGTTCACAGATCATAACAGCTCCCCCCATCGGGTGTGTGTGTGTGTGCGCGTGCGTGCATGCGTGTGCGTGTGCGTGTGCGTGTGCGTGTGTGTGTGTGTGTGTGTGTAATCTTTTGTCTTCTCTTTCGGTTGACACACTTGAATTCTAGTCTGAGAATAGTCTGAGAAATTTTTAATGTGTGAAGGTATGGTACCTTTCAAAGTATACTTCAAATGTCAGAGCAGGCACATGGTGAAGGGAAATGATTTTTTTCTTGCTTGCTTTTCTTTTCTTTTTTAAAACAAAAGCTGTACATTCTATTTAAAGTGTCAGAGTTTAGTTAGGAATACATCATAGTGTTATAATAACAACAAAATTTCCAATCCTAGCTTTCTATAAAACAACCTAAAGAAATGCCACTCCAAGCCGGGCGGTGGTGGCACATGCCTTTAATCCCAGCACTCGGGAGGTGAATCTTTGTGAGTTCAAAGCCAGCCTCGGCTACAGAGTGAGCTCCAGGAAAGGTGCAAAGCTACACAGAGAAACCTTGTCTCCAAAACCAAACCAAACCAAACCAAACCAAACCAAACCAAACCAAAACAAAACAAAAAACAAAAAAGCGTCTACATTATGAAACAGTTGTTTTCATTATATCGTGTCCTCAGTGAAACTTATAGAACAACTAGAGGAAACAAGCCTATGTTAGCATTCACGAAAACCTGTCTGTTACTATGAGAAGGCCGCTGATAAAAATACTTGGGACTGTGAGGGTTCCATTCATCAGGCCAGCTTACAGCTGATAAATGCAACAATGTATTTGCCACCCTGGGAAATATTTTAACAAGTATCCTCAAACCCTACTATAAACATTGCCCCTAATTTACAATTCTTGCTTAGAGATGGTTGCACATATTTGGGGGAACCTAGCTACCAAATGTTTCACAAGACAGAAGAAAATGTGAATTTTTACTTCTCCTAATGTATTTATTATAGGAATTTTCATTAATAAGCGAGTAAATTACGTGTATCTTGCCACAGAGATGGTTATAGTCCCCTTGGTTGATGGGAAATATAGAATGAAATCTGAGGCACTATCATAATTTTAAAAGTATAATCAATATTTTTAAAGGTCAAGGTGTAAAGATATGCTGTTTTTTTCTAGATAATATGAAAGTTTACTTTAAAGGGGTTAAAGTTTCCAGAAAGTGATGCCAGTAGAGGGTAGAAGGTTTTTTTCTCTACCCATGGCTAGAATCATGGTTGAAAACCCTGTAATAAAATATACATTAACAAGGAAAAGGAAGATAAATGCATTAATGTAAATTGTATACAACACAGGAGCCCTCAAACTAAATATCAAAAGAGGGAAAAGATGTAATTTTTTTGTGTTTTAAAATTTTTTGACATTATACTTACATTTCTTTCTTCCCTTTCCTTCCTCCAAACCCTCCTATACCCTTCTCTCTTTCACTAATTTTGCTTAGGTTTTTGAAAAAAGGGGAGCATGATGTGTTTCTTTATGTGGTAACAGACAGAGAACTGCTTGGAAGGGTCTGGTTGGATTGTTCTCAGTATTTCTGAGTGACATTCAGTAGGGCAGGACACTTGTCACATGAAGACCTTAACAGGAGAAATTCAGAGAATGCTCTGCTTAGTCCTGTTGGCCTGCTTCAGAGAGGAGGATTAGAGAAAGATGACAGTGTTTTCCTTGTCTCTAGGGTTTCCTCAGTTTCTAGGGCATCATAATTTTTTTTTTTGGGGGGGGAATCTTCCTGTATTATATCACTAGTATATTTATGAATTGTATGCATAAGAAAGTTAATATTTGAATTTGGCAAGAGGGGGTTGATTTAACAAATGAAGCTGATAAATTACCATCTGTCTAGAAAAACACGATTCCTCTGTCCTACACAGTTTTTACAAAAGTAACATAACTGAGCACAAAAGTCTTCAAAGCATGTTAATAAAAATATTCACAATGTAGGAGAAACATTTTAATAAAGGCAGATGATACAGAGGTGTATATAATATAGACTTATTTTACTGGACTAAATCTTCTGCCAGGTATCTTTTGCCAGTTAGTAAATAACTAATATAATTTTGTTAGAAAAATTAAAAATAAAAACCACACTTTGTTGAACAAATTAATTCTATCCATAATAATTTAGGCACATACATAACATGCTTATAATATAAGAAAACAATTTGATAGAGAATGAGCAATAGCTAAGTCAATGTGACCCCAAAACTTGTTAATTGACCTAAACTGCCTTGTAGCATGAATCTTAAAGGTACTTGTTAATAAAATCAAACCTGAGCCAGGTATTGGGGTGAATGCTGGAAGATCAGAGAAGCAGAACAAACCACAGCTACCTCACCTCGCCAGTTCCTCAGCTGATCCTGTTTCCTCAGACTGGAAGCCTCTGTGTCGTCATCCAGAATGAATCTCAGCTGAACTGTTGCTCAAAGCCTAAAGCTTAACAAGCCAAATGCTTCTAGTTTCTGGTCTTCATGCCTTATATACCTTTCTGCTTTCTACCATCACTCCCTGGGATTAAAGGCTCACTTTCTGGGATTAAAGGTGTGAGTCACCTTGCTTGGCTGTATCCTTGAAGAGATGGATTTCTGCCTCTGGAATGCTAGGATTAAAGGTGTGTTCTATCACTGCCTATCCTCTATGTTTATTATTCTGGCTGTTCTGTCTCTGACCCCAGATAAGTTTATTTGGGTGCACAATATTCTGGGGAACACAATACCACCACATTCCCCCCCCCCTTTTTTTTGTCTAAAGTTAAAAAAAAACTTGTAACTAATACAAGAAAAACTATCCAATAAGTATATACAATATATACAGTCAAGAATTACATTAATGATGTCTAGTCCATTAACATTTGACAAATTCAGATAAAAACTCCATTATATATATTAACAATGTCCAGTCCAGTAACATTTGATAAACTCAGACAAAAAATTTTTCATTACTTATCCTATTTAAAACAAGTAGTTTCTTTTTAAAAGTATATTCATTTTTTTACCTTATATCTATATTCTCTCTCTTTTTTTAAACAAAACCTCTGAATATAATCTCCTTGTTCAGCTTTTTTCTTGACCATTAACAATTAACAACTTGTAACCAACCATCATAAACAATGACAATATCCATAACTCATTAAACACCAAAAACCTCACATCCCACCTCTTGGGAATGTGGGTGTCATTTTCTTAAAATTACTTCCTGCTTTCTGGGGGTGAAGACATCTTTAGGGGAATCCTGAAAAGAACATTTTGGGGTTAATTGTCAAGTCCTGTATCATTTGTCCAGTCGCTGCATAATGAGAAAGTGCAGGGCTTGTTTCAAATCCTTGTTCAAGTAGTCTGTCAGGCTGGATCATCTCAGCTAGCCATCTCAAAATTGTCCTGAGTAGTTTGTAGTCCAAAGTCTATCTTTTGGTGGTGTTAGTCAGCTTAATGGCTTTATCATAGTCCATGTGGAATCATCTATGTGGGGTTCTGTTTATCCTTTTGAAGATTTCAAAGTTGCTGTTAGGTGTGGTCATGGTTCTCTGCAGAGATTTATTTATTTATTTATATATTTATATTTTATTTATTTATTTATTTGCCTCCTCTGTGGTTTGGAACAATTGCAGTCTGATAAATGTCTGTCTCTTGGAACCATGAACGTTCTTCCCTAGAAGAGAAAATCTTCACAGCACTGCCTACTATCAAGGACATAAATTCTAAAGTAACAATGGTATAGCATTTTATTGCCACCAACATGGTACTAATTAAAAGAGCTGTTGGTGCCAGGAATCTAGAGATGAGAGCACCTTGGTGACCTATAGCTGACAACATGAACAGTTTCACACTTCTTGGATAACAATATGAAATGCATCTTAAATTTAAGATTGTGTATATTTCTTGTGGTTACTGATGGTCTCTTTCATAGAAATAGAAAATTCTTTCATAGAGATAAGAACACAAGCAAAGAAAACTGCACTTCTCACATGGATTATTGTTACTATATCAGAAAACATGGTGCAAACAGTAAAATTGATACGTCAGAGGGTGTATTAGTTATCTTGAAGGATTTTGCCCCTAAAATATTAAATGAGAAAAGTAGGATGGAGAAATGCCAGCACCACATGATGCAGTATTTGTAAAAGAAGTCCATACCATCCTATGTTGGTAAATGAATAGCGGTAAACACATTCATGGTTCTTTATATTCCATCTAACAATATGAACAAAGGAAATATAGATGGTACCCACTAAACTGTTAACAAGAATGATTGTTCCCTAGGGGGGAAAAGAAAGAGGAGTATACCAAAAACTTTGTGCCTCAAAAGCCAACAATATACTCTGAAAACTGGGGCTGGTGGGTTGCGAGTTTAAGGCTAGCCTTGGTTATATAGCAAGACTGGGGAAAAAAGATGAAATGTTTCCGTGTATTAACTAATCATTTCTGATCCTTTTTGTGGTGATACTTTATTTTTGCTGAAATGTGATATTTTATTTGTATGTTAATAAAGTTTGCCTGGAGATCAGAGGTCATAGCCATAAACAGAAGTCAGGTGGTGGTAGCACATGCCCTTAATCCGATCACATGGCAGGCAGATTCTCTGTGTATTCAAGGACACAGCCAAGCGTGGTGACACATGCCTTTAATCCCAGTATGAACTATAGAGACTTGGATGTCTGTATAGACAGGCAGTGATGTGGCTGGGCTTAGAGCCAATGAGAAGGCAGAATAGGAAGACAATAAAGGCACAGGTTAGACAGGAGGAAGCTCTCTTTGGAAGCTAGGGCGAGGTGGTGAGCTAAGGTTAGTTGGCGGTTATTGCTCTGATCTCTATGGCTTGCACCCCTGTATTTGGCTCTGTGTTTCTTGTTTAATAAGACAATTTAGAAATTCCTGTACACCTTTTCATTAGAAGAAAGAAAGCTAAGAACTCAGCCGATTTTTCTGCTTGCTTATTGTATCTTCTTATGATAGCACACTCCATATGTTGGGGAATGTGTTCTGTTTTCCCGTACTTTCTGTTTTTTCTACTCTTACAGGCATTTTCCTTTTGTTGTTGTGTGATACAGGATCTTGTATATCCGAGGGTTATTTTCAAAATTTGTAACAGGAGAGATACCTTGAGCACAAGCCCCCAAAGACATATTGCAGAGTAGAAATAACCTAGGTTCTGAATTCAGATGTACTGGGGATGAAAAACCATTCCAGTTATTACTTGAATGACTTTGGACACAGTGTCCAATATTTCTTGCCTTTAGCTTATTCATCTACAGCATGGAAAGAAACAAAACTGCATTGGAGGGACTATGTTAGAGATCTATTTAATTAAATTAATTTATTTAACTTTTTATCGATTCTTTGTGGATTTTACATCATGCATGTCGATCCTGCTCATCTCTCCCACCCTTCATATTTGCCCTCTGCATTTGCAACTTCCTCCCCAAGATAGAACAAGATAAAATTTAAGAGAAAATAAAGAGAAAAGAAAAGAAAAATCTCATTGTAGAAGCTTTAGTGTGACACAGTGAGTCACACACTTTACCCTTTAGTACATATGTCTTTCTTGCAAGTGTTCATTGCAATGAGTCATCGGTCTGGTTCGAGGCGTTTTGTTTTCTGCTACTCTATTGATATGGGCCCTCACTGGGGCTCCTCTTGGATATCCTGTTGTTGTTGTTTGTCATGGAGATCTTGCAGCTTTAGATGAGGTAGATGTTGGTTGGGATGGGCCAACTCTCAGTGCTGATTCTGTGTGTGGGCGGTTGCTCTTCCTCATCCTCACCACCAGGGTGAGCTCTCCAGCACTCCCCTGGCTAGCTCACCCTAGGCAGTAAGCAGCAAGGGGTGGGGCCGGTTCTCCTGCTCTCAGACCCTCAGGGCTAGATCACCTACACTTACATCACCAGGGCCAGGTTTACTGAGTCGCCCAGGTGAAGTAAGTGCAGGG
The DNA here is from genome assembly GCF_903995425.1 of Onychomys torridus. Lineage (NCBI taxonomy): Eukaryota > Metazoa > Chordata > Mammalia > Rodentia > Cricetidae > Onychomys > Onychomys torridus. The sequence continues at coordinate 83,152,389 of NC_050449.1, forward strand.
TCTGCTCTGTTAAGTGCTCCAGTTGGTGAGAAGCAGGGCCAGGCAGCGACTTACGTTTTTTTTTTTTGTTGTTGTTTAAAATAGTGTGTGCAGGCACCTTGCTCGGCACAAAGTGCGACTGACACATTGCTTCCCTACTCAGAATACTCAGCAGAAGTTAGAGTTAGAGTCACGCAGTGCTGGATTTCATGGACATTTTTGATGTGGAGTGCACAGTGGAGATTATGCACAATTAGTTGCCTTCATTCCCTGTAACACCGAGGTGCAATAAATAATCCTGGGCTTGTCTGCGTGGGATTCGGGTCTGCACAGTGGGATCTTGCCTTGCCTTGGCTGACTTGCACAGCCTGTTCAGAATTGTTTTTATGTATTATACGAACAAAGCATGCTTTTAGATACAGTATTCATATTCCATATGAAGTCTTACGGTTCTCATTTCATGAAAAGTGGATGTAATTTTTTTTTTTTTGATCATTCAGCTAAGATTTTAGGCGATTTTTCCCTAATAGAATTTTCCTGTTATGTATTGGTTTCACTTCTAAGAAAATAGGTTTACTTATGTACTAAATCCACCTAGGCAAACAGGAGATCTGGCTATGTAAGAGCCAGTAAATAAGATAGCGTTGAATGTAGTGGGTATTTTTATACAGAAAGTGCAATACAACATAATTGTATACAATTCACTTTTGAAAGAAAACATTCATATTGACTTAAACTCTAGAAGATGAAATTTGAGGACATTAAAAACATTATTCTGAAGTTTAACTTTTCTGAATTCTAGAAGCTTGGTAGAATTTTTTTCTTATGTAGCACGTCAGATTTTTAACTTATTCTAATGTATCATTTTTTAAACCATAATTTATTGACTAAACGTCTTTCTGACTCCCTGTTTCCTACTTATTAAAAAATGGTGGCCTCTTGTGATTGCTTCCAATGAATTTTAATAGTAATCACCTAGTCTTTTAAATCAGTTGATACAGAATACACTCTTTCCTTTTTACACTGCTGATTATAATCCCCCCCCATCACCAATCTCATTTAAAAAGAAAGGTACATTCATATTTCCTTAATAACCTACATTGTCTTAAAAATCTTAAGCAACCCCAGTAAAACGATACTTACTGGACCAGAGAAGTGGATGGTGTGAAATGAAAAAACTAATATTTTGATTCAAAATTAACTCTGGTAACTCATGAAGCTGGCCTTTATTTCCTATTGTCATCTTATTACTGCTGGTAAAAAACAAAAACAAACAAACAAACAAACAAACAAAAACCCCTTCATCTGCTGTGGATAGCCCCATGTGTGTAGGGCCTAGTGATGAGCTGAGATTATGGCCAAATAAGCATTTACTACTACTAACTAGCAATTACTGTTACTCAGCATTACAACTATGCGGAGCCCTGGATTACATGTGCTCATTTCTGCCTATCAAGCTCTTGAGAGGCTTTTTGTTTCTTCTAAATCTCCTCCAGGTTTGATTTTCAAAAATTGGGCTAAAGCTCAACTTCTAGAATTCAAGTTTGTGATTGTTCTATTTTTGCACTTTCATAAGTTTCTTTATAGGGTATTTTCCATTTTCAAAATGGATAACTTCTTGTTTAAAAATATGCAGCAAAGATGTTATAAATGCAAATTATCACCCACTTTCTACCACCATTTTTATTAGATTACTTGTTTACAAAATGAGCAGAAAAAGATGATTGAGAGAGAGAGAAAGAGAGAGAGAGAGAGGTAGGTATTAGTTGATTGGTTATTTCACTTTCCTAGCAGCAGCAGCATATTCTTAATATCTCTTTTCAGCTCATTTTTGGGTTGGGAGTGATCATGGCCCAATAACACAGACTTAGGTTACCTCAAATTCCACATTCTGATGTAAAAGCAGTTTCATGAAGTTTTATAGTTTTAAAGAGCAAAGAAAGTCACAAATCAAGGCTAATGTAAAATTTCCAGCTGTTGAGTCTGAGCAATCCAAGATCAAGGAATTGGCAGATTTGGATACACAAGGATGATCTTGCTGCATCTTTTCACTGCAGGAGGTTTGAGTACTGAGTCCTTACAGGAGAGAAAGTGGAAGGGCAAAAGAGGATAATGGAATTATATGCTCAAGCCTTTAGAGAGGGTAATCTCTTCATGAGAAAGGAGCTTTCATAGCCTGCTTCATCCCCAAAGGTTCTAACTCACAATGGTGTTTATGATAGTTTGGATGAGAATGACCCCGATAGGTTCATATATTTGAGTGCTTGGTCTGTAGTTTGTGGAACTGTTTGGGAAGGATTAGGAGGCATGGTCTTGTTGGAGGAGGTGTGCTACTGCCGTTGGCTTTAAGGTTTCAAAAGCCCATGCTGCTCCCAGTTAGCTCTCTTTCTCTCTTTGCCTAGCTCTTCTGGGTCAGATTTATGCTCTCAGCTACTTCTTCAGCATTCTGCCTGCCTGTTGTCATGCTCTGTGCCATGATGGTCATGGACTCACCCTCTGAAACTGTAAGCAAGCCCCTTATTAAACGCTTTCTTTTATAAGTTGTCTTGGTCATGGTATCTTTTCACAGTAATAGAACAATAACCATGACAGTGTTATATTGAAGATTAGGTTTCAACATGAGTTTGGTAGGAAACAGATTCAAACTACTACGAAGTTTGTATAGGCACATCTTTTTCCTGCCTGTCTTCCATGGTGATGTTTCAGAGGGTGATTTTCTTTTTTTTATGATTTAGTATACATCTCTGGATAAGGATACCAAACTGGGATGAACATGTGGCAGTAACTAAAGGAAAATATTTCCCTTGTTTTAAAGTACTAGGGTTATTTCTTGAGCCCTCATCATCACACTCTATCTTTTATGATGCAGGTTCCTAATTAGCAAGAAGTATAACATTGAATCTTTCAAGTTGATAATTCAAAATCTAATATCTTGTTCTGTCTCAACTCCCCAGATTCTTTCTTTCTTCTTAAATGGACTCTATTTCTAGTTAATCTGATCTCTCTGTTTCTCTCTATAATTCATTTAGAGCTCTCCCTTTCTCAACCTCTTTCTTTCCCTCTTTTTTTTTTTTTTTTTTTTTTTAAATCTTGTTCTTTATTGTGATTTTGGAGACTGGTCTCAAACCAATGAGACTAGTATTTCTGCCTCAGCCTCCCTAGTGTCAATATTACAGAGTTACTTCTCATCCTGGGATTCCCAACAGATTTTTCTTTCCCATTTAAATTATTTGTTTCCATTGGGGCAAACTTAATCTTAATTTTTAATCAAGTTTTCTTTTAGTACTCTGAGGACCAGAAATTTTGAAGTCATGTCAATTTTTAGAGTTAAATGAACTCAAATGAACTATTCATGCTACTTAATGCCTATCTCCAAGTGTCTGTCTCAGTATATGATTGTACCTGTTCTTGCCCTTCAGAAAGCAGTATTATTATATTCTATAATCGGTTTCAAATTACCTCAATCTTTTATAACCCTTTACTAGGAAATGAAGTGCTCATTCTTTTATCTCAAAGTATCAGTAAATAATTACTACATAATGCTAATGCTAGCTAAAGACATGAAATTAGTGTTATATATGTGATATATTTTAATACTTACACAGTTTTAATACTGTGCATTTAACCTGATCACAGCTTTTTATAGTATGTTAAAGCACCTATCCCTCTATCAACAATGTATATATTATATGTACAATTATATTTTTTAGGACATCAAGTTTATTTCCTTTAGAATTTTTCTCTAATTTTAGTCATCCAACAGTTTTATACTAATATTTATAGATATTAATTTTTTGTGAGTTTTTTTTGAAACAGGATTTCTCTATATATCCCTGACTGTCCTGGAACTTTCTCTATAGAACAGGCTGGCCTCAGACTCATAGAGATCCACTTGCCTTTGCCTCCCAAGTGCTGGGATTAAAGAGGCATGTGCTGCCTCCACCTGGCTGATATAAATATTTTTAATGTTTTGTATGTGCAAGCAAAATCTTAGTTAATCATACAGTATTTGTGTTAAAAGTATTCAATTTTATTTTCCCTTACTGAAATTGAAGGGAAACTTTATGAACACGCTGTACTGATAAAGTGTACAATTTATGAAGTAATTTGAAGACTAATATTATTACTATTATTACATTAAGTTATCATTTGATATAGCTTAGTTTTCATTTGTATGTATATTGGCAGTAGGAAGTGAGACAGAGACATAGAGAAAATACATACAACTTCTATTTTCTGCTCAAATTCTTTTGTTACTTGAAATATTTTTAATATTTCTTTATGATTATTAACATTAATTGAAACTTAAAGTTAAGAGTATTTCTTAGATATTGCTATTGTCTCATTTGTAACTTTTGCTAAATTAGTAAAACTGATTTATTTTGGAGTACTCAAATATTCATTTGATTAATATCTATTGAACATCTAATAAATGCTAATCATGGTGCAAATCACTAGGGGTATAATGATGAATAAAATATAGGCTTTGGATTCAAACTCTTCACAAATTAATGACATCGTTAGTGCCCAAAGTCATTTTACCCTTTTCTCGGTCATGTGATTTCTGGAGTTCTTCTCAAGTTTAGAAATTTCAATAATGTCTTCGTCTTCACCTACTTGGACAATTGGGTTAAAATAGAAACAGTGGTGAACATGAAGTTCAGAGCTGGAAGTTTGCATTCTGCCTAAGCTTCCCCACAATCTCCCAACTTTTGTAAAATAATGAAACTGAGTGATTTTCACTCTTAAAGCTGATTCGTTATTTACCTCATAGGCTGTGTATGGGATTAAACTTTAAAAGCTGTCATCATAGCTACTTTTCTAGTGCTGTGTGAAGACATTATGACCGAGATAACACAAAGTGTTTAATTTGGGACTCACAATTCCAGAGGGTTAGAGTCCACGACCATCATGGCAGGGAGCACAGAAGGAGGCAGGCACAGCACAGGAGCTGCAGCTGAGCTCTAACTGGACCACAAGTGTGAAGGAAGCAGAGAGAGCTAACTGGTAGTGATGCCCTCTTTTGAAACCTCAAAGACGCCCCCCCCCCCCCCCAGGGATCCAACTCCCCCACAAAGTCCACACCTAATCCTCCCCAAACAGTTCCACCAACTGGGGACTAAACATTCAAATATATGAGCTTATGAAGGGCATTCTCACTTCAAATTAAGTTTTTAAATATTCTTCAATTACTTTGCATGCTAAAATATGTAGAAGAAAAATCACATTACATCACTTTTGTTGGCTGAATTATCACCATTTTTATGGTCAGCAAGCTAATGACAAATGTGTTATACTCTTCTTTAGACTATATAACAGGCTGGACTACATGTTACAATCACATGGCTAACATTAAAAGCCAGTGAACAGGTTGTATTTCATACTAATTCCATCAAGATCTCAAGGGGATGGACTCACGGTACTTTAATAAAACTTTCCAGGTGATTTCAACTAATTTGAGAATAAATATTATGAACTACATTAATAGTTCATTGAAATGAACATTTGCAAATAAAGCTATTTGGGGAAAAGGGCATATTGCATGACGCACCACAGCTTCCAATGCCACTACAATGAATGAATACGCAACCAACAGAGAGGTGACAGAGACAGAGGAGTGGCATGGGACATGTGCAAAGGGCTGTGGGGAGAGGAGCAGGTCATTGCCCAGAGGGGTCAGCAAGATTTTTTCCTTTTTCTTGTTTTCTTTTCTAATTTTTATTTTTAATTTTTTTTTAGGAAGGAGGTTACAGGGGTGGAGGGTGGATATGAAAGGACTGGGAAATGAGTGGATTTGGGGTACATAATGTGAAACTCCCAAGTATTCAATAAAAATTATGTTAAAAATCATGTGAAACTTTAAGTTTTTAGTCATAAACTTTTAATAACTAAGTTTAACCTAGTGATATTACTGTGCTTACTGATACTTTTGGGCATATTTCCATTTCTTGATATTGCTCTCTGGATTGCTTATTTTATTTACTGTTATTTAAGTTTGCTTTAGATCCTTTAAGTTTTGTTCTACTCATTTTTCCCTCACAGTTTTAGGAGTTGTATTAGAATTCTTACTTATAAGAAGCCTAAACCAAATCTACTAGGAGCAGAAAGGCACTAATGAAAAATATATTGAGATGCTTTTAAAAGTGTTGACAACTAAGACATGAAAGGAGGCAAGACAAAAGAAGGCTGGTGACCTAAGACTGTAGACTTAGAAATTGAAGGCTAAGCTAAGACTATTCGCTGTACAGTCCAGCCTCATTCCCTCTCCACCATTACTGTTAGCAGAACTGTTAGGGTCAGAGACTGGAAATCCTAATGAGCCAGACTTGCTCATTCATCCTCAATAGGTCAGTTATGCAAACATAACTGCAAAAAGAAGAGATATATTCAATGTGACCACATTCTTAAGTGGAGTAAAGAAATCTAGTGGCCCCCAAGTTCATCCTGAAGATATAGAGGATAAATAGAAAGCAACAGATAGTGTACCTAGGAGGTATTAATCGAGGTGTAGTCTCCCCATCATCATTTACTTAGCTTCAGTCTCTCCTGCATGGTGCTCTGGCAAGTTATTAAAATTGTGTGAAGCTCTTTTTCATTAGACAAAGTCTCCCTCTGGCTGGCACTAGACTCCTGTCCTTTTCTTTCTTCAATATGCAGTTCCTAGGGAAATTCTAATATCTTGGGGTCCATTGTGTCAATAGTCTGAGAGCTGGGGAGAAGGATACAAGCATCTCTTCCAAATATGTTTATTTCTGACAGGACAGTTACATCTCCACCATTTCATTGCTACAGTTTACACCTTCATAATCAGTAAACTCGGTTCAGTTCTGAACATCTAATTTTTCTTTATAAATACCTTATTTCTTACTCATTCTGTACTATCACTGGCCGTGTGAGTTTGATTAAGGTTTTGAAATTTCCACATCTAAAATATGAATAATTGTTTACAGATCATAGGATGATATACACATTGAATTAAGTCTTACTTAGTTGCTTATACCTATGACAAAATAAAAAAAAACATTTGAATGAGCCAACTAATTTTAGATGCTTAGAAAATTGTTTGAAAGCTGTAGACACTCATATTCTTGCTACAACTATAAGTTTTTATACATGTATTGATTTCCTTGAATAGCCTTCTTTATATATTTTTATTTCCCCCCTCTCAGGTTCAGTTTCTATCTAGAGAACTATTTCCTTTTTATATTGCTAGTCTGTCTTCTCCAGTTCTTCTTTTGTCCAGCAATTCTTAGGCTTGTGAAGTGTCTGAGTATGTACATCTTTATTTTGTAGGTTTTAGATGATGACTTGGGAGTATAGCACTTTAGTTTCAGAGTTAATCATCCCTCATCACATTTAAAAATACGACACCAGTATTTTCCATTATCTAATGTTAATTAGGAAGTAGTATTGAAGCTACATCTGCAAAGCCTTACATGACTTCCCAAACATGAATTGGACAAGGATGACATCAATGGCCATGCCAAGGTAGACAGGAAAAGCCGTGAGGCTTCAACATTACACAAAAAACTATAGGCAGCTGAGGAAAGCAAGAAGCGGGAGAGGCGATCTTCCCCAGGAAGGATGCACCAGTTGGTTGTCCAGAGCCAAGAGGTCAGCCATCCTGAAAACATATACAAGTATCATTATATGGGTAGAGCAGGTTGTATTTGGGAATATATGTGTATATTCATATGTATACATGCATGCAATGACAAGGAGTGAATAAACAAGGCCATGAATTTGAAGTCGAGTGGGGAAGAGGGCATGGGAGGGCTGGCAGGGAGGAAAGGGAAGGGAGAAATGTCTGTTTTTTTCCATGATAAGTGATATTTTGTCTCCTTCCCCTTGGTGTTTTGAGGTTTCAATATAATGCATGCCAGTGTAGATATTTTTAGCTTCTTGGTATTTGGAGACAGTTATTTTAGTCAAAGAATTGATGTTTTGAATGTGTGAGAGTTCAAAACTATAGTGAGATTTTGTTTTAATTGTTCTTAAGTTGCTCACTTAGGAGGAGCAGATTTGACAAAGGTATATAGAGTGGAGAAAAATGTAGTTACAGTCATAAAGGTTTGTTTTCATCATTGCTGATTCAAAAATGGCACTTGAGAGTAAGTTATTAATTAATTAATTAATGCATTTTCAGCATTTCAGGTTTTACGTGGAGGTCATTGATCAATTTGGAGTTGGTTTTTGTACAGTGATTTGTACAGATGTAGGCCTGAATAGAGAGTTCTCAAAAGAAAAAAAATTAGCTTGGAAATATTTTTAAAAGTGTCTAACACCCTTAGCAATCAGGAAAATGAGATTGAAAGCTACTTTGAGATTTCATCTGCCCCCAGTCAGAACTGCTAAGATCAAGACAACTGACAACTAACCCTTGCAAAGAATTTGAGAAAAGGTGACCCCTAATTCACTGTTGGTGGGATTGTAAATTGGTGCAGCCAATCTGGAAATCAGTGTGGAGAATTCTCAAAAAGCCCAAAGAACTTGTCAGGTTCTTGATCAGCCATGATAATTTCCAATGTGGTCACAATAGTTAGGAAATGGAAACAGCCTAAATGTCTATCAACTGGTGAATAGATAAGGAGAATGTGGTTCACACACACAATGGAAGTCTCCTTTACTGTAAAGAAAAATTAAAATTTTAGGTAAATGGATGGAACTAGAAAATATACTGAGTTAGGCAACTGATTCAGAAAGACAAATGCTGTGTGTTCTCATTTATTTGTGAATCCTAGCTCCAAATCTTTAGATGTGAGTATATAATCTGGAGTAACCACAGAAACTAGGAAAGCCAAAAGGAAGCATAGCAGGGGAACTCTAGAGAGGGATTGTAGAACACGAGTCTTATCGAGGGGAAATGGGAAAAATAGAGTACTGGTGATGGAGGGTCATACAGAAGAAGTAGGGTGGAGGAGAGATCAATAACACCATTAACTGATACTGTTGGATCATTTTATATTTGTTTTAGGAAAGTTTGTCCTTAATACTAATTTAGATCAAGGCTAAAAAGTATGTAATAGAGAAATTAATATCTCACCTAAATTATAAAAACTCCACATAGAGCTAAAATAAGATTCATCACTAAGAATTAAAAAATTGTTAGTGTTCTAATAAGAAGATCAATCTAGAACTAGAATGTAGCTGGAGACCTTCTCTCTAGCCCCTGCCAAGCCCTGTTAGTCTGACAGCCCACTTATAAAATAAACACACAGATGCTTATATTATTTAAACTGTTTGGCCATTAGCTCAGGCCTACCATTGTCTAGTTCTTACTCTTATATTCAGCCCATTTCTAATAATCCATACTTTGCCACATGGCGCATGGCTTACTGATACCTTACATCTTCCTTGTCCTGGTGGCCGCTGGCAGTATCCCCTTCTGCCTTCCTGTTCTCCCAATTCTCCTCTCTCTTAGTCCCGCCTATACTTCCTGCCTGGCTACTGACCAATCAGTGTTTTATTTACCAATTAATCATCCACAGCATTAGAACCTAATTCCTGTGTTTAAAGCAAATTGGATGTTCTTAAAGAGGTTGTTTTGCTTTTTGTGGTAAACTAAGATGAGCTCTTATATGCTGTTCAAAATTTGTTTTATATTTTCTGCTGTTTGTGTTTCAGCCTTTTGGCTACCCAGGAAATGTTTCTAACAAAGTCGTGGTTCATATATGGATTTGTTTGCATTGATGTCTCTTAAATGACCACTTTGCTGACAATCACTTCCAATTTATTTTAGTGTATTTAATTCTCTATATGTACAACTAGACACATGTACATCTGCATATCTAAGCAATATATTATGAAAAATTTACAAAGTTAAAAGTGTATAACATTTGTTGATGCAAAAACAAAGCAAAATAAAAACAAACATGTTTTTCATCTTAAAGGGAATAAGAGGTAGTGTATTCTGGAGCATTTTGAGTTACCATAGCCTGGGAATACCAATTTAGGTAATCCCCAAATTTCCTGTTCTAATGCCGAATCAGTTTTATGGTTTTATAGAACACAGAAGGTAATAAATCAAGGCTAGTTTAAAATGCATTGGTGAGTATGTCAGAGAGGCACTTAAGCAAGATAGGAGAAGCTTTTCTATTAGTCTCAAATGCTATCTGATGACATCCTTAGCTTTTGGTTTGATGAAGTGAGTCTGCTAAGTTAATAGATTCAAAAGGTTTTTTTTTTTTTTTTTAAATCTATTAGTCCCAGAATGTTACTTCTTTCACAGAGGTGGGCAAGGAATGACTGTTCTTGGGGCCAATGCAAGCCCAAGAAAAGGTAATTAGCCTTTGGACTTCCAACATTTCATTCTTTCCACATGGTGCATTTCTAATCAGTCTCTGCAGATACAACTTCTTTCCAGACGCTGTCCTCCACAGGTTAATAAATGCAAAATAGCCAATAAGTGCTGCTAGCCAGCACAGTTGCCTCTCAGCAACAAGGTGTGGCTGAAGGAGAAACAATAACAGACTACAGTCAGCCAGAGCCAGCATGAGCAATTGGTACAATGGGCCAGGAATGTGACCCTGCTTCCCCTTGGTCCTGGCTGGACTCAATAGCTGGGTCCAAGCCCACTGAAGATAGAAAACACAAGAAGCTCCATGAAGGCACCCTGGATGCCAGTGACAACTTAAAGAGGTCATGGATTACGGAGGATTAGCAAGAAGACTCTTCCCTTCCAAACAGCTGTTCCCAACTTTGCTTTCTGAGAGAACAACTGACAGATAAGATGGAATCTTTTATGCTCCATTGGATCTTGATAAGATTTTTCCTTAGTCTTCTTACCTACTGACTACTGAAACCAACTGGCACCTATTAAAAATGGACAATCTGTGGGTCTTTGGAGATCTTCCAACCTGCTGTAAAACGGGTTTATTATACATATGGGATAATAATGACCCCTTATTGTCTTACAGACTTAAAAAGGCATCTAAAAATTGTCACCCAGATAATTGTTATTTAATATCTCAATATATACATGTGTGTTTATTTTGACAAAATAACTACCTTTCCTGTTTTTCTATTGTGTGTATGAAACATACAGACATAATCTCTTGTAACAACTAGCAGTGTTCCCTAAATCTGTAAGAAGTTAAAAATTTTAAGTGTCACTGCTACAGGCTTAATATACTAAACAAAAGAATCTAAATTTTGCTTTAGAATCAGCTTCTATATAGTCCTATGTAATGATGCTAACATTTGTTGCTCTTTTATATTTACTGAGCCTTCTTAAACTATTCAAGCCTTCTGACGACTGACATTGTTAGGTCTCAGTCAGTGAATATGTCTAGAAATGATAACTTTGGCTCAACTTAAGTTGGACTATAGAAGGTTTGCTAAAAGCCTTCCGTGAGCATTCCTCAGGAACCTGGAGAAACCGGTTTTCTGCCTGCCAAGAAGAGACAGATGGCTCTCCATTGACATACACTTTTTGTTGCATATCAAAACCCATGCTGACCTCCATGTTCTCTCAGTCCCTTTCATAAGTACTTATTATGTCTCAGAGTCCCCATGATAGCCTGCTGATCCTTCTCATCTCCCCTATTCCTCCTCCACTATGCTAGCCCTGAGGCTGTTCCAGATCCCTGCTTTCTTTATGATGGCAAGGTTTCCTCCTTTCTAGCTCCACAGTGATGAGTAAGATTCTGGATGATTGATCTCTGGATGAGGTGAATGGTAGTGGGTACTATAAAATTTTGGTGTATATTATCTATATGTAAGATTTTGTTTGGGGCTTTGTATTTCTAGTAATTTATTATGCTATTTATGATTCCATTATTATGGTTACATTAGTGTTGTTCCTCAGGCACTGTCCAGTCCCCCCTTCCAGGGTTTCTTATTGGACCATGTGAAGTAGGCTAGGCTGGCTGCCCAGCAAGCCCTGAAGCTCCATCTGTTCCAGCCCCTCCATTGCTAGGAATGTAGGCATGAGCCATCATGCCTGGCTTTTCAACTTACTTTCTTTTGATAACATTGTACAAGACCATCCTCAGGGTTAAACAACCACTATCTTGGAGCATTCAGCTGTGCTACATTGCAAAAGAGCATTCCCAGCTGGCTTGTTGACTGTTACATCCTCTTAGAGGAGGAGGAAGTGTCACCGACACCCTCACCTTAGCATCCAGCCACTCTCTACCACCTATTGTGTAGATGTTTGCCCTAACTGCAAGCTTCCTCAGGGAGGGGCCAGAGTATATAGCCCAGGGAAGCTAGGCGAAAGGGGACTCCATCTTTGCGGCTATGGGAAAGTCATTATCCCTGCTGGGTAGACCTTCCAGTGAGGCCTATGTGGGGTGATTACCCATGCTCCAGTAAGTAACCCCTCATCTGTGCTCTGGAAGTAAGCCTAATAAACTCATTATTGGTGGAATTGTAATGTGGTTTGTCATTGGGACCTTAGGAGGAGGGGTAGACATTGCTTATTTCTCCCCCAGGGAAGGAATTTTAACAATATTTGGCATAGTTGGCAGGATCCTACACAACTGAGGACGAGTTTAGGAAGGGCACTGGCACTCCAAAAAGAGCAATCCTCGTGTAGGGAGTGAAACAAACAAGTGAAGCAAAGTTTCATGAGGATAGGGTGTTTGCAGATATTCGGACATGATGATCTATGTCTTCCTTTAATGCTTCCCTCGAGGTAGTGGTAGGAACACAGTGACATATGTAACTAGGATGAGGTCGCATGGGCAAGGGGCTGTCTTTGGAGGAAATGCCAGAATGGCAGTCTTCTAGATGTTGAGGAGCGGCATGCCTTCCTGATGTGTTCAGTCACCCCAGGTGTATGGTGATGCTTTGAGAACAGCCAGAGGTCTGAAGCAGACATTACAAGCCTGGGAGTAGCACATCAGGAGTGGAGGTATCACCGAGCTGCTGTAGAGGTGCCCTGGCCATTGCTCTAAGTAGTAAGAAATCTATCCCAGGCTAAGGTGGCAAGTCCACAAGTGTGAAGGAGACACTACGGTGATAAAGGAATATGAGGCCGGCGTCTTCAGTAGGCAAGCCTCCAACTTGGCTTAGCAGGCAGATTTGATAAAAGGGAAGGAAAAATAGATGTGTTTGTTAGAATGCCACTTTTTATGGCTAGGGACCCCAAAGGAGGAAGAGGTTCAGTTTAGACCAGCAGTAGTATAATCTCACCTGGAACCCCCAAAACTGGAACCCATGGGAGGTATCAGGTAGTGATGAGGAAGTCAGTGACCTAGAAGCCACAAAAGGTCCCCTTCAAATCTAACCTTTTATACATAGAAAGAAAAACCTATGGAGATGGGGGTCTTAGCAGTGGCCATGTGGGAGAGACCATGGTAGTCAAAGAATAGTCAACAATGGAATTACTGGAACTAGAGAAAAGCTTTAAACGAACAATGAAATAATATCGCACAATCTGGCTTGTGAGATTGTGGGATATGGGGGCAGATGGCATCAGACAATGCTTCCAAAAGAGAAACTGAATAATATATCCACACATCCTCCCTTGATACACAAGCTGCATCACCTGAAGCAGTACAAGGGGAATCAAACCCTATAGGACAGGCTCATAGGAGCCATTAGGAAGTACTTGCTTATCTCCAGTAGAGGTTCCCATAGTCGGGGGCTGGAGGACAACAGAAGAGCGCTAGGCACTACTGAGGGAACAGGGTATGAGAAGAGCAGTCTTTGATGCCCAGTTCACAGGGTGCTCACCAGAAGCTTAAGGAAGAACTGGATTCAGCAACGACTCCAAGCTTGCTATACAGCTTCAGTAGCTTTGCCGAGACATTGGTGGGCCAGGATCTTCATGAAGTAGGAAAAGAGTTGGCTGATCAAGATGTCTTAGATGCAGATGTAAAGAGTGTCTGTAGAGTGAGAGAGCAAACTAGACAAGACACCAGAAAAAGCAAAATGGAAAAGGAAATCTACCCAGGGGACTCAAAGGCAAATGTGGAAAGATTTTGCGTTGAGTTGCTCATGAACAAATTGACAGAAAGCCAAATTCTGTGCTAATGAACTTCTGGAAGGCTTAGCCCAAACAGGAGTTCACAGGAGGCAGGCATGATAAAACAATACAGGCAGAATCATAACTTGTTTTGTTACTGGAACCCTTGGAGGAGGGGTAGCCATCATTTACTTCTCCTCCAGGGAAGGAATTTAGGCAACATAAGAACTAGGCAATTCACATACTTTTTGTAAAAATCAGACCTCAACACTCTACCCCACTTTGTACTAGTCTTGTCTGTTACTCTACCTCTAGACTCTATCAAGTCTCTAGATCAGAAGATATATAAAAAAAAATTAACTTACAGAAGATTTTTGTATTCTGTCATTTCAACTTAGATATCACATGGTAAATCTTCCTACCCTGCTTACCACCTGCCTCTACCTGGGTTAAATTTATCTCTTGATGCTCTCAAGTATAAATGTTCCTAATATTTTTTTCTCCTTAAGCTCCTGGAAGGCAAAAGTTTGTGTTTCACTCATTTTCCTATCTATTTAATTTGATCCTGTATCTATGTTTTCTTTGTTTATAAGTGTATTTCTTTACATTCAGTTATGAGACAAGTAGTAGAAAATACCCTACTACCTGAGTTTTATAAATGTTGGCAGTTATGTTTAACCCATGGTATATCCATGGCTATCCATGATATACAATAGTCTTTAAGTGCTACAAATTGCTTGTTTGTGAAGCTGGTTGCCATCTCTCCTTAGAGACAAACATGTTATAGAACTGGTTACTGTTTTGTCTATCAAGACTTTTTTTTTTCTCTTTGTTTCTGGAAAAGAACATGTTTTACAGTAAGTCATAGTGAATCCTTAAGGAAGTACTGCACTTGAAAAATACTATTATTTTAAATTATGTGTATAAGCGTGGTCTGTGTGGGGGTATGTGTATGTAAATGCAGTGTCCTCAGAGGACAGAGGAGTAACTTGGAGCTCAAGTTACAGGCAGCTGTGAGCAACCATAAGGGAGGGTGCTGATTATTGAACTCAGGTCCTCTGGAAGATCACTATTTGCCATCTGTGTAGTTCCACCCAGGGAAAATTTGTCCCAAGGAGTTTATATTGATCCAATAACCACCAAGGTATTTCCTGTTTCTGTTGTCAATGGGTGATATTTTGCTTTATCTTTTTGGAAATATGTTTTAGAATTTCTTTGCAATATTAACCAACAAATTATACTTTATTGACAAATCAGTATGTGTTCATCACCCAAAACTACCAAAATAAGTGAGTTGTTCTAGGGTTTGTCTCCCTTCTTTGTTCCAACAGATTATGAACGGCAGAGTATAAGAAGCCTATACAATTTCAGCCCTGATGGTAGCACACACCTTTAATCCCAGCACTGCCAGAGGCAGATAGATTTCCTTGGGTTTGAGGCCAGACTGATCTACATAGAGTGAGGACTAGGCCAGCCAGCACTTCATGGGTGATACCCTTTCTCCAAGTGAACAAAACAAAAAAACCAGTAAGAACCTAGACAATCTGTAACATTTAAAAACAGTCTTTGAACCTATTTCTCACTGTTCTTAGAAGATAAACTTCTGCTCTGCTAATACTCCTTAGAAAGACAGTGTAGTTATTGGAAAGGGAATAGGATTTAATTTGAGATACAAAAGAGTAAAAAATCTGGAATAGCCTATCAATTGAATTGACTTAACTGATGTGATCCTTAGTTTCCCTATCAGACGGAGACAATGAGAGCTTTGCTATGTGACACTGTTGAGCATAGAATGTATTTCATACCCACGTAGTATGAATCCAACAACTAATGTCTTTGTTACTAGACATAGCAGGAAAAGATAACCTATTGCCTAAATTCCTGTATTTTCTTTTTTTTTTTTTTGTTATTGTGTGAGTTTATGTTTAGATTTGTAGGTGCTTCCTGTTTCATAGCGAGTCTTTGTAAGGATGAATGATCAGCTTGAGAAGATAACCGTTGTATGACATGGATACTTCTGCTTTCCTCTCTGACTTACTGAGTTTATAACAATTCAGATGGCAAGCAGTATATTCAGTTTCTACAAATGGTTGCATAATCAGTAGAAAAAATGATGAGGGTAAAACGATGCTCCTTAATACCTTGAAAATTCATGTTCAGGCTACTGAATGAGAGAATCTGCTCATTTTATTCAGAATTGAACGTAGCAAAACCATACATACAAAAACAATCCTAGATTTAACCATTTTTTTAAAAAAATCATGCTTGTTTAGAGATATATAGAGGTACAGTGATGGGAAATGGCCTGGATACTGTTATAGGCCTCTCTGGTCCATGATGTGTTGTCTCTCTGTGTAGATACAATTCCTTAAGCCTTAGAATTTCTAATCTCAAACAACCCCCCAAGTATTGTTTTCCACCTAGTAAATTCAAATATGTAGGTGTCTTTTTCTACTTCAACAACAAAAACATTTTTTTTCCTGATTCTGAATGAGATTTAGTTAAATGCCTGTTTAAGAATTGATGAGTAATTTAGCGGATTTAGGAGAACATTCTGTGTTATTATGTGCAAATGCATACCATGCCTGGCTCCCTATGTCATTAACCTGGCAGTCATTTCATGCATGACTCCCCATCTTATTAAACTAGCAGTATGGAATATTTGACTTACTAAACTGATATGAACAACTTAGTATGTTAATATAGGATACAATTTTAAGCTTCTTTGGAATAACTATCTTTGAAGGAGATTCTCGAAAATGATAACACTATTTTGACAGCTGTGCTCAGTTTTAAAAAGTATAATTTGGAAGCTTCTTCTAATAGGAGGAAATGTGCCTGGATGATTCTATTATTGACCCATATAATAATTAAAAATGAAAACCACCGTAAAAATAGAAGTTTTTAGAATTCTGTAGCAAGACTTCTTACGACACGAGTAAATAAATGCAGCAGAAGCATTTTCTTCTATGCAGGATATGTGTAACAGTGTGTGGCTGCTCGATAGTCTTCCACCAGCTCCCTGGTTACCATGATGTTCTGAGGTCTTTATAGCTGGTCCCTCAACACTCTCTTCTCCAGCTTTGGTTGCCATGGCAGCATTCACTGTCCATTGAATTTACAGTGGAAAAATGATGAGGAAGTCGATGCATGTTTGTGAAGTTGGTGCAGTGCCAAATGTGGCAGGAATTATGAATTCAGGATGCTGGAGTCTTCTTTTAGTGTCCATTTCAGCTGGCACCTAATGTTGCTCACATAATCACAAACCACTCTGTCATAATTCAGACCAGCTGGATAAAATGAGACAAAAGGAAATTTGGCAGCCATGGAGGGGATGGTAATTTAAAAAGGCTTTTTAATTACGTTTTCTGTGTTTTTCAATCAACAATACTTTAAAGCCTTTAGTTTTTCTCCTAATAGGATTTCTGTACTGTTGTTGGCTTGGTTGTTAAGATATTTCCATGAAGTTTCCCACCAAAACTTTCAAACAATAAACATATGGGAACAAATCTATAAATCCAAAAAGAATTGAAAGAAAGCAGTATAATAATCATCACTTCTGTTAGAAAATTTGTATTTACTTTACAGAGGTAAATTGCCTTTACTCTTACAAAAGGTGTAGTTTTGGTTTGAATAGGCAGTGTTTATAGATATACCCCTCAATAAGTACTTCCAGATTGTGATTATTATGTTCATCATTTTTTCCTAATTATGACTATATATCAGAGTTCACAGGGCAGCAGGAAAACAACAGCAGCAGCAGCAACAACAACAACAGTTAGTGGAGTAAGAAAACCAAGTAAATAATCCAAGAAACTTGGTGAACAGTGATGTGTGATAGGCTCATGGAACCATGAATATGTAAGAGAAACTCTCTGGACCAAGAGGAGAGAAGGAAGGAGGAATAGTAGGTAGAAATAAATCGTTTTCAAGAGAAAGGAGGCCAACGATGTGTTTGCTGGAAGCATTTCCATGATTATTTTTCTGGGATAAATACATAGTTGAAATAATCTGTTAATAATGTTAGCAGTGAGATGGTTACAAATAGAGAAGTTGGTAGTAAAAGGTCCATTAATGTCTGACTGATTCTTAGTGAGAAATTTTCTCTCCCATCCTCTTTTTTTTTTTTTTTTTTTTTTGAGACAGTGTCTCTATACATAGTCCTGCTTATCCTGGAGCTCACAGTGTAGAGCAGATGGCCTTGAACTCAGAGATCCTCCAGCCTCTGCCATCCCAGTGCTGGAATTAAAGATGTGTGCCACCACGGTGGTGGCACACGCCTTTAATCCCAGCACTAGAGAGGCAGAGCCAGGTGGATCTCTGTGAGTTCGAGGTATGCATATTTTCCTTTAAGAAAATTTATTCTTTGTGAATGTCACACAATGTATTTTGATCATATTTCCCCCCTCTCCCAACTCTTTCCATATCTGTCCCCACTTAACACCTAAGTTCATCTTCTTTCTGTTTCTTAAAAAATAAATAAAAAAATAAAGCCCTGTACTTTGACATGTGTTTGCCTGCTATTCATGAGCATGCTGCTTGCTCTGGAGTATGGTTAATAAACCTGCCATCACTCCATTGAAGAAAGCTGATTTTCCTCTCCTAAGGAACTCTCACTTGCTAATAGAATCCTGGCCAAGAGTGAAAGTTGGTGCCCACTTTCCTTCTAGAAATTCACCCATTTATTTTAGATTTTCCAGTTTGGTTGAATAAAGATTTAAAACTAAATTATATTCTAAACTAAAAGTTTCTCAGTGTCTGTTGCAGTATCTTCTTTTTCGTTCTCTAATTTTGTTAATTTCAGTCCTCTCTTTCTCCTTTTGGTTAACTTAGCTACAGGTACCCATTCTTGTTAATCTTCTCAAAGAACCTATGCTTTGTTTTATTGTTTATATTCTCCCTTTTCGCTTTTATTTCATTAATTTTAGCTCTGGTTTTGATGATCTCTTTTAACCTACTTTTTGGGTGTTGTTTGTTCTTGTTTTTCTAAGTTTTCAGGTATATCAAGTTATTGATTTGACATATTTCAAGTTTTTTATTAAGTATTTTTCATATATATATCAATCATATTTATATATTTCTTTACCTTTCTACAACTTCTCCCAGATCCTCACTATTTTATTACCTACCCAACTTTATATTCTTTCTATTTCTTATAAGAGATGCGAAAATGAAAATTAAGTAAAAAAAAAACCAGTAAGACAAAACCAACCAACCAACCAACCAAAACAAACCACTGTCAAATTGTCTTCATGTTAGACCTTGGTCAGAGTCTTAGGACTGCTTTTGTTGCCCATAGATTTTGATATAATGTATCTTCAGTTTTACTCAATTCTAGGAATTTGACATTTTCCTTCTTGATTTCCTCTTCTCTCAATCATCATTCTGTAACGTGCTGCTTCATTTTTTTTTTTCCCCTGTGGTTTCTATTGTGGCTGATAGCAGCCTTAATCCACTGTGGTCAGTGAGCATGCAGGATGTTATTTCATTTTCTCTACTTGTTGAGGTGTTCTTTGTGTTCTAACATGTGATCAGTTTTGGAGATGGTTGTATAGACTGCTGAAGAGAATGTGTATTCTTTAGTCTTTTGGTGGGGTGTTCTTTAGATACATTAGGTCTATTTGGTTTATTGTGTCATTAACACCACCGTTTCTCTGTTAAGTTTTTATTTTCCCATATGACCTACCAATTGGTGAGAACAGAGTATTGAAACCACCTATTGCCACTTTATTTAGGTGAATCTATGGACTTTGATTTAATGATGTTTCTTTTATGAAATTGGATAACCCTATGTTTAGGAATGATGTATGCTTTTGATGGAGTTTTTCTTTAGTGGAGTATTAATTCCCTCCTTATTTCTTTTGGACTGATTTTGCTTTGAAGTCTGACTTGTCAGATATAAAAATAATGACACCTGCTTGCTTCTTGGTTCCATTCACTTGGAACAACCTTTTCTGTTCTTTTGCCCCAAGGTGATACCTGTCTTTGGTGGTGAGGTGGTTTTTTTTTTTTTTTTTTTTTTTTTTTTTTTTTTTTTAATACAACAGGAAGATGGATCCTGTTTTCTAATCCAATCTATTAGTCTGTGTCTTTTTATTGGGGCATTGGGACTACTAGTATTTAGAGTCACTATTGAAAGATATGTATTAGTTCCTGCCATTTTTGTGTCTTTTTTCTTTTGAAAATCTTTTGAGGCACATGCCTTTGATCCCAGCACTTGGGAGGCAGAGCCAGGCAGATCTCTGTGAGTTTGAGGCCAGCCTGGGCTACCAAGTGAATTCCAGGAAAAAGGCACAAAGCTACATACAGAAACCCTGTCTTAAAAAACCAAAAAAAAAAAAAAGAAAAAGAAAATCTTTTGAGTATCTGTCCTGATATTGTTTATTTGTTCTTGTGATCCTTGAGTGTGTTTATTCTTCTCTTGAGATTGCTCCTTCTAGTATTCCCTGTAGAGATGGCTTAGTAACCGTAAATTCCTTTTATCTGTTTTTACCATAAAAAGTTTGTATTCTTTCACTGTTGTAGTGCTCCACATTGTGGTTTGCTTACCTTTTCTGTCATATTTCTTCTTCTCTCTCAGAGGTAGTGGAGTCTGCACTATCCTTTGTTCAAGCATGCAGAGTGTCAGCAGCAGTCCAGGGGAGAAGGCAGACAGCAGAGTCTAGTAAGGGAACCATTTGGGTTCCTCACAGGGGGCAAAGCATAGCCTCTGCTATCGAGAGTAAGATATGAGGGAGCAAGACATTACATCTGATTTCTTTTCAACAGTGCAAAGTCTGGTGGAAGCTGTCCTCCTAGGAAGTAGGGATATTGGAGGCCATAGACACAACAGCTGGCATTTGTGAGTGAGGATTTCCATGGAGGATTTTTAATTAGCTTATTATTTTTTTTAAAATTTCTGGCCTTGTTTCAGATTGGATTTTCTTAAACAGTTAAAACTCTATTTTCATATCTTTGGTTGCTTCTTTATTTTATTCATGCATTTGTCTTCTTTAGTTGGGTTGACCATGCTTACAGTTATTTGTTTGAATTCTTCTAGGTCATTCTCAACAGAAGCTATTACAGTGGGATCTGTATTTTTTTGAGGAGATGTGATATTTTAGTTTTTCATGTTTTTTTTCCTTTGTGTTGAGATTTGTGAATCAGAAGATGCTTTATTGGTTGAAATTTTCTTCCTTTCTCTCTCTCTTCCTTCCTTCCTTCCTTCCTTCCTTCCTTCCTTCCTTCCTTCCTTCCTTCCTTTCTTTCTTTCTTTCTTTCATCAAGTCACATTTCTTTTTTAGTTGTGTCTTTTCAATGTGCAGGAAGGGGGCAAATTCATAACAGGGTTGGGATGTCAATTTCCAGAATTCCTCGAATTGTCATCCACAATCAGGTGCTTTCAGGAGCTTGGTAAAGGAGCCTGGACCAATTTCCCACTGGCAGTGTCTACTAGGAATGGCTCGAGTCTTCACGCCACGCGTGTTGGTTATAGTCCGTTTGGGAACAGGCTGAGAACTGGTGAGTCTCAAAGGGAAGGAACATGAGTATCTACATGCGATGCTGTGCCTGCATGTACATATGTTTACATATGTGCTAGAAGGAGGTTTTAGACTGGGGTGGGGGATTGGAAATGTGCTGAGGACTGAGGAGCTTGCCTGTTTTTCCTTGCTACTTGGGTAGAGTAGGTCCCTGGATTGGAGGGGTCTAGCATCTAGTGAATTTCAAAAGAAGTTCAGGACCCCTAGAAAGTAACTGCAGGACAAATGGGAAAACGAGATGTTGGGGAGGAGATCTGTGCTGGTGAGTACAGGTAAGCTATCTGTGTCTACGTGCCCTGTGAGTCATCTAAAAGGTCCCCTGTTGGGAGGGGCTTGAGATTTACTGAGTCCCAGAGCAAGGACAAGGTCCCTGGTAAGTAACCCCAGAGCAAACAGAAATAAGGGTGTTGAGGACCATGCAGGGCAGTACAAGTAGCTTACCTGTGCCTCTCTGCCACCTGGTGAACCACGTACTTTTCTACGAAACAATTTATTCCATATTTTAACTATGACTTCATTGTAAAGAACTTGTAAATAACAATAATAATTTAAAAACCCACTACACAGCCAGATTATCCAGACTTAAAAGTCTGTCTTTCTCAATGAACTGTACAGATAGGATAGTCATTATGATCCATGGAGCTTCACACTGGATTTTGCATGTTCTCTATCAATCATATTTGTATGTATTTATCCACCACAAGAAGTCAGTGGCAGATTTCAAACTAAAAAACAAAAGAAAACAAAACAAAAGCCATTCCCTGCATTCCATTCTTCTTCATCACCTAATAGTTACTGTCTTGTTCTTATTTCTACATGTGATGTTGTACCTGCATATACATTTGTTTACATAAGTGCACACATATATTATGTACCAGGGTCCACATATGAGATAGAACATGATTTTTTTTCTTTTTGATATTGTGTAGCCTATGGGCTGGGGAGATGGCTCAGCTGCTAAAGGCTAGGCTCAAAACCAAAACTATGAGAGATTATGTAGCCTAGCATATTATACATTCAAATCCATCTATTTCCCTGCATACTTTGTGATTTCATCTTTTCTTTAAATCCATGCCGGCCAATTTTATGTCAACTTGACACAAGCCAGAGTCATTTTGGAAAAAGGGAACCTCAGTTGAGAAAACATTCCTGCTATATTGGCCTGTGGGCAAACTTGTGGTGCCTTTTCTGGACTGATGGTTGATGTGGGGGAACCCATCCCCCTGGGGTGGACAGTGCTAACCCTGGGCTGGTGGTCCTGGGTGTGGGGTAATCAAGTCATACAGAGCAAGCTAGTAAGCATCCTCTTCCATGGCTTCTGCTTCATTTCCTGTTTCCAGGTTCCTGCCGTGACTAAACTCAGGACTGTTAACTGGAACTGTAAAGTGAAATCAACCTTTCCTTTCCAGGTTTCTTTAGTTATGGTGTTTTACCACAGTGATTGAAACCCGAATTAAGAGAAGAGGTGAATAGTATTCCATTTTATAAATGTACTAGATTTTCAGTACCTAGTCATCTGCTGATAAATTCTGCAGTTGATTCCATTTCTTGCTGTAGTGAATAAAGCAGCAATAAATATGAGTGCAAATATCTCTGTGGTAGGGTATAGAGTTCTCCAGGTTTATGCATAGGAGTCAAACAGCTGAGTCATGTGGTAATCCAGTTTTATATTTTTGAGGAAACTCCAGACTAATCTTCATATTGGCTGTACTAACTTCCACCCCTACCAGCAGTGAATAAGGGTTCCTCTTTTTCACTTCCTCCCCAACATTTGTTGTCATATTTTTTTTTTTTTTTGATGGTAGCCATTCTGATTTTGGTAAGGCAGTGTCTCAAAGTAGTTATAATTTACATTTATCTGGTCTATGGGGATATTAAATGATTTTTTAAAACAGTTATTGGCCATTTGTGTTTCTTCTTTGAAAATTATTCAGTTCATTAACCCATTCATTGATTAACAGTTTTATTTCCTTAGCACTTAATTTCTGCAATTATTTGTAAATTCTGGATATTAGCCCCCCCCCCCCATATGATTTCTCACATTCTGTGGGATGTTTATTTGCCCTGCTTATAGTTTCTTTTGCTGTATAGAAACATTTTATTTTCATCTAGTCCCATCTCTTGATACCCAGAGATAAGCCCCTTGTGTTTGGTGTTGTTCATTCATATCTTGGAGAGCATCCCCTATAATTTCTTGTAGATGTTTCAGCATTTCAGGTTTTAAATTAAGGTCTCTGATCTATTTCAAATTGATTTTTGTCCAAGAAAGATATGAATCTAATTTCATTCTTTTGCAGGTAGATATTCAGTTTTGTCAGCATTCTGCTGAATAGGTTATCTTTTTGTTTTTTTTCCAAATGTAGGTTCTTGCCTCCTTTGTCAAAAATTAAGTGAACGTGGCTTTTTCATTTTACCTCTGGATCTTATGTTCTACTCCATTTGTCTACCAGTTTTTATGACAGTGCCAGGCTGTCTTATCACGATAGTATGTAGTACAGTTTGAGGCTGGGTATTGTAATGCCTTCAGTAGTGTTTTCACTTTTTAGGATTGCTTCAGCTATTTATGGTCTCTTGTGGTTCCATACGATTTTCTGAATCGTGTTTCTAAAACTGTGCAGGGTATAACATGCTTGGTTCACAGTTATTTATTTTTAGACCTTGAAGCATTTCATTCCATGCTCTTTGGACTTTTACTGCTTCTGAAATAAGTTTGGGGGAAATTCTGATATTTCTGCTTTTGCATGTGAGTTGAAATTTTTTTTGTCATACTGTGTTTAGGGTTATTTCCCTACTGTACATTTCGACATCCTAACTATGATAGTCCATGGAGAGTTTCTTTTCTGGTTATATCTATTTGGAGTGTTTTATATTTCTTGTGTTTGGCTGATTATTTCTTTGAGCAAAGTTGGGGAGTTTTCTGCTGCCAATTTACTAAATAATCTGTCTATTCAGTTTTCTCTTATGTCTCCTCTTTCGTTTGCGCCATGAATTCCCAGGTTTGGCCTTTCAAATACATTCCAAACTTCTTGAAATTATTCATGTTCTTTTATTTTTTCCCTTATAAATGTCTGTTTGTATAATTGTCTCAACCTTGTCCTCCATTCATGAAATTTGTTCGTCTGCACAATCTTGTCTATTAATGATGGTATTTGTTGTGTTTTTTATTTGATTGACCATATCAGCAGTTTTCAACCTCTTTGTGGGTCAAATGACCCGTCCACAGGGGTCTCATGTCAGATATCCTGCATATCATATATTTATCTTGATTCATAACAGTAGCAAAAATAGTTATGAAGTAGCAATGAAAATAATTTTATGGTTGGGGTGCACGACAACACAAAGAACTGTCTTAAAGGGTCACAGCATTGGGAAGGTTGAGAACAACTGGATATCCTTCCAATCTAGTGTTTATGTTGTGTTCTTTTTTAAACTTTCAATCTTTTTGATGAATTTTACCTCCCTATGTTGAACTTTTGGTTCCTGTTCTGGTTAAAGGTTATATTGCTGTGATGAAACACCACGACCAAAAGTAACTTGGGGGAGTAAAGTGCTTATTTCAGCTTACATATCCACATCACAGTCCATCAGTGAGGAAAGTCAGGGTAGGAACCCCAAACTGGGAGGAGACCTGGGCAGGAGCTGATGTAGAGGCTGCTTACCGGCTTGTTCCTCATGGTGCAGCATGTTTTCTATAGACCCCTGCCCAGGGGTCGTATCATGTGTATCATCAATCAAGAAAATGCCCTACAAGCTTGCCTTCAGGCCAGTCTTACGGGGACATTTTTTCAATTAAGATTTCTTCTTCCCAGATGACTCTAATTCATGTCAAGTTGACATAAAAACTAGCCAGCACACCTCCGGTTTACAGTTTCATTCACTTTAAAGACTGTCTTTTCAAGGTGTTAGACAGATCTCCTTAATTCATGCATTTGTTTGTTTTAATCTCTCTGTTACCATTAATTCTTTAAAAAAGTAAGCCTCTGTATTCGTTCTCAGACATTTCAGCTTGCTCTTCAGCTAGGGTTCCCTTCTAGGGAGATGGTCAGTTGGGGATGGGTCTTAGATAGTGGTGTGTAAAACTCACCGTGTTTCTTTGTTGTGCTTTGTGCATTGGTTGGAATGGACTTCTCTTTCAGCTTTTGGCTCCCCTTCTTTCTAGTCTACTTGGGTGTTCTGTTTTCTGTGATTCTTTCTAGAGGAATATCTGCCTAAAGTTCTGCTGTGTGGAGTACTGAAACTTGCTGCTGATTGTCAAAGGCAGTCACTGAGGTGATCTTGGGTTGGTGATGTGCAAATAGAACCTTGGATGGGTCTTCCCACTCAGCACCAGTGCAACTATATAGTCAAAATTGGTCACCCCTGGGAATCTGAAGCTTTAGGGGCAGAATACCAAACTGCAGACTTACTGAAGTCTGTACTGTCCTCAGTTGTGACTACATCCTCTTTGCCATTCGATAATATATTTTCATTCTCCATAAATCTTTACATTTGGTAGTCTTTCCTCTTCCTGATTACTAATTATATTTTATTGTGTGATCATATAGAATCTAAGAAATTATTTCGTTCTTGTATTTCAGTTTCATCTTCTTGTATTTATAAGACTTGCCTTGTGTTAAAGCATTTAGTCTATTTTAGAGAAATTTTTATTGGCTATTAATGGTTCTTTGTTGATTTTTTTCCATTATGTGCTGGTCACTGGTGAGTACTTCCAGTTTACTCCCCACCCCACCCCCGACATTGATTCACTGCACATTTCCCTCTTTGTTAAAAGTATATTTTATTGTTGTTTTATGATGTAATATATAGCTATGTAAACATAAATAGCTTCTGTTATGTTAGCATACTATATTTACCATGTCATAAATGGCATATTTCATGTAACTTAATCTTCCCATTTCTATTTCTTCTGTGTTTATTGCAATTAAAGCCTTCATATATTCCATCTTTGAAAAATTTTATACTATGTATAGGTGATGTATGTGTGATGGATAGGTGATAGGGCATTTGTGAAGGCTAGTGTTTGGTGTTGAGTATTTCTCCTCCCCCACCTCTACCTTATGATTTGAGACAAGGTGTCTCACTGAGCCTGAAACTCACCAATTGGCTAGGAGCCTCCTTGCTCTGCCTTTTATAATTGAGAATACAGGCACATTTCCCCATGTCTGGCTTCTTTTCTTTTTTAACATTGGTGCTAGGGAGTTGAACTCAGGTCCTCATGCTTGTGAAACAAACATTTTACCCACTGAGCCATATTCCAGCACTTAATTTTTATTATTTTTAAGCTTAAGTTTTTGGTATACTTAATGTAGTATCCTACAATATAAATATGCCATTGTATATTTGCTTCCTATTTAATCATAATATTTTATACACAAACACATATATGTATATATATAAACACAAGTATACACAACTATAGAATTGCTCAATCCTATGAAGGAACATTCAATGTCACCATATATTTATAAATTATTTTCCAGTGCCCTCATGTTTTGAATATTCATGAAATTAGTTCCCAAAATCTACATCAGTATTTAGAATGTTAGACTTGAACTATTTTGAATCTGATGTTTATAGTTGACAATTTTTGAGGATCTTTCTGAAATTGTTGGCATTTCAGGGTCTTATCCTGGGATGATTTATTCACATTATTTAGTCATTTTATCTACATTTAAAATTATTTCCTTCCTTATTTATTTATTTTTCTAATGGTAACCAACTAGAAATATTATTTTTTTTTTGAGTCACACTTTTTAAAAAAAATATATTTGTGTTTTAATTTTACACATCAGCCATGGGTTCCCCTGTCCTCCCCACTCCCGCTCACACCCCCACCTGTCCCCCAGCCCCTCCCCTCCATTCCCATCTCCTCCAGGGCCAAGACTCCCCTGGGGATTCATTTAAACCTGGTGGATTCAGTACAGGCAGGTCCAGTCCCCTCCTTCCAGGCTGAGCAAAGTGTCCCTGTGTAAGCCCAAGGTTTCAAACAGCCAGCTCATGCACTAAGGACAGGTCTGGGTTCCACAGCCTGGATGCCTCCCAAACAGTTCAAGCTATTCAATTGTCTCACTTATCCAGAGGGCCTGATCCAGCTGGGGGCTCCACAGCCTTTGATTCATAATTCATGTGCTTCCATTCATTTGGCTATTTATTCCTGTGCTTTTTCCAGTCTTGGTCTCAACAATTCACGCTCTTACGGTTCCTCCTCTTTCTCGACAATTGGACACCTGGAGCTCCACCTGGGACCTGGCTGAGGAGCTCTGCATCCACTTTCATCGGTTATTGGATGAGAGTTCCAGCTCGACTGGTAGGGTGTTTGGCCATCTGATCACCAGACTAGGTCAGATCAGGCTTTCTCTCAACCATTGCCAGCAGTCTACAGAGGATGTATCATTGGAAATATTATCTTTTAACTTGACTTGACTTCTCACTCTGTTTATGTTGTCTATTGTCAACATATAATATTTCTCCTTTAAAATTTGTATTTTGGCCCTGGGTATTCAGAGGGCACCAGACAACCGACAACCAGCGTATTGGTTTCTTGTCTTCTTTTTTTTTTTTTCCCCACTAAAACACTTAGGTGTTGGTTTTTTTTTTTTTTTTTTTTTGACAGTCTTGGAACTTGCTGTGTAGACTATGTTGGCCTTGAACTCATATCTATCTGCCTCTGACTCTTGAGTGTTGGATTAATGCCATGTACCACCGCACCTGGTGTTTCTGGTTTCTTCAGGACCAGAGAGGTCTAAGCATTCAGGACTCCAGCTCTTACAGGACCAAGCAACCAGGCCTATGGTTTCTTGGGAGATGCAGAGCATCTTGTGACAAGAACTCCAGCACACTGTCCTCACAGGTCAGTGAAAGGCCTAAGCTTCTGCTCCATTGTGCCCAGCATCCTCAGAAGGAAGGGTGTTTTGGTTTCACTGGTCTCTAAAGTCAGTGTGGGTGAGGCTCTAGGGGTCACTGCAGTATATAGAGTCTATAGTGATGTGGCCCCGGAGGTCACTCTGCAACTGTAGCTCTCATCACAGGTCTCAGACTGTAGATAGACCTCAGTAGGGGGTATTTGGTGCCCTGCACCCAGAAGGTTCATAGAACCCAAGATGTGACTAAGGTTTTGACTCTGTTTGCTTTGGTGCTTAGTGTAATTTTAGCCTGTTGACACTTTGCCAAGATAGAATCAACTTAACCACTCCATTTGACAATCACTACCAAGTTTCACCAGTCCACATAGCTGAATTTTATGCAGCTATCCATTTAAGAAGAGTTAAAGATAACAAAATATCCCAATAGGCTCAGAAGAAGTAAAAACTGAAAGATAACCCCACTCCAACAGATCTGTAAAACATAGCAAAGAAACACACACACACACACACACACACACACACACACACACACACACCATAAAACATAAACTAAATCTTTAAAAGAAAAATGTTAGCAAGTTTCTACGAATTCAACCCCCTTAGTATATAGTATGTGTATTATCTGTATTGCTTTTTCATCAATTTTTTTTTTAGCATTTGAGAAAACCAGAGAAAGAACAGCAGCTTTTATATATGATGCTTTTAGTTTCTCTTATCTATAAAACAAAGGGGATTTTAAATTGACACATTGTTCAGAATTCAACTTATCAGATCTCTGGTAGTCAAAAATAGCAAGAAGAATGATTTTTTTCACAGTCATGAAAGCATTTTGGACTAACAAAAGAAAAACTAGGTTTCATGATGACTGTTCTTTTGTTTTCAATGAAGTACAAAGTACCATCTGTCTCTGTTTTTTGTGCCCATGGTTAGATGCTGTCCTCCTGTCCAGAATAGGTAATTTGTGAGTCATAGCTGTGTTTCTGTGGAGTTTAGCATTTACTTAGTAATTAGTTCTTTTTTTTTTCTTTGTGATCTGACCTCAGGATAAAAACTGTTTTCAAATATGCACAGTTCAAAAGTCTCTATTGTGGCTGTGTTGTAGGATGGTATAGCTTCCAATACCCGAAGGCGTAGGTTTCATTCCCCCAATTCATCTCAGCTCTCCATTTCTGGCATCATGTATAGTTATTGTTAAGATAAGCCCTCTGGATAAGTGAGACAGTTGAATAGCTTGAACTGTTTGGGAGGCATCCAGGCTGTGGGACCCGGACCTGTCCTTAGTGCATGACCTGGCTGTTTGGAATCTTGGGCTTACACAGGAACATTTTGCTTAGCCTGGAAGGAGGGGACTGGACCTGCCTGTACTGAATTCACCAGGTTTAAATGAATCCCCAGGGGAGTCTTGGCCCTGGAGGAGATGGGAATGGAGGGGAGGGGATGGAAGGAAGGTGGGGGTGTGAGCGGGAGTGGGGAGGACAGGGGAACCCATGGCTGATGTGTAAAATTAAAACACAAATATAAGCCGGGCGGTAGTGGTGCACGCCTGTAATCCCAGCCCCGAGGAGGCAGAGGCAGGCGGATCTTTGTGAGTTCAAGGCTAGCCTGGTCTACAGAGCGAGTTCCAGGAAAGGAGCAAAGCTACATAGAGAAACCCTGTCTCGAAAAAACAAAAACAACAACAACAACAACAACAACAAAAAACCAACCAACCAAACAAACAAAAACCACCAAAAACAACAACAACAACAAAAACCCACACAAATATAATAAAAATAAATAAATAAAAAAGATAAGCCACTAGTGACTCTCTGACCCTAAGGCTTTTGGGATCAATTTCAAATTCTCATAATTGACCCAAAGGTTGTAATGAAAGCAGGTTCCATCTCATGTACAGAGAGGGCTCACTCCAATGCCAGAGTCCTGGATGAGATTCTGGAACAGAGACCTATGAGAACTACAGAATGCTAAAATGACATGTTGTGTTCAGAAGTATCCAAGTCACATCATCTGATACTGATTTTAAAAAAATGAGAATGTATCTTTTAAGAAATAGAATTTTTGTACCCTATAATTTAATGATGTGTTAGAGATTTTCTTAGAACAAAGAAAGTGTACACTTATTCATTGGAAAAATGAAAAAGTATTTACTGATTTTATCTGGAAAGCTGGCTATGGTGGTACACTTCTGCAATCTCAGTACATGGGAAAGGGAGCATTAGGGGTTCAGCCTCATCTCTCTTTATGTAACAGTCATAAGGCTAGCCGGGGCTACAGGAAACTGTGCTTCAAAACCAACAAAATGTTATCTAAACAATTCAAGAGAAGTAGCTTTCAGGTGGCCTATAGGTCAGAGTAGAGCACTTGCCCTGGGTTCAATCCCAACATGACCAAAATTGTGTGTGTGTGTATGTGTGTGTGTGTGTGTGTGTGTGTGTGTGTGTGTGTGTGTGTGTGTTGGTGACAGAAAGAGTCAGAAAGATAGAGAGGCAGAGACAGAGACAAAAGGAGAGGGACAGACAGACAGACATAAAACTAAAATCTTCTAAAATAAATAAGTTGAGTTTTGAAAAGCAGGCTTAAAAAAATCTATGCATTCCATAGTCAATGGGTAGATATAATGGGACAATAAAAATTTCCACTTATAATAATTTTCTAAAAGTTCAGAAAAAACTTGAACTATTTTGTAAGTGTATTTAAATGAGTGCAATATCTCACCAAGAAAGAATTGAATAACTTAAAAATAATTTGGTAGCATGCATACAATGTTTATTGAAAGATTGATACACACTGTTTTTCTAATTATGTACACATTGCATTTATGAATTTGAATATGACCTAAAGAAACACTTAATAATTTATTTTGGTATTTTTCATTAAAATGTTCTTACTTAAAAAAATTTATATGTCAAGCATATTTTAAAATGTGAATAAAATCTTGAAGGTAATCACTTGAGATTTTACCTGAAATATATATATATATATATATATATATATATATATATATATATATATATATATATTACAATAAATATATACAAATTGATTACATTAAAAGTATGTAGATGTAACTGTCTTGTTAAATAAGAAACACAGAGCCAGTTGCAGAGTTATAACCAAGAGGTCAGAGCAATAGCTGAGAGCCTTACCCTTCACTGCTTCTGCTGTCTTTCCTCTCCGAAAGAGAGCTACTTCTGTGTGTCTTTTCTTCTTATAGACTTTCTGTTCTGCTTTCTCATTGGTTGTAAACCCAACCACATGACCTCCTTGTCACTGCCTGTCTGTACAGACCTCCAGGTCTTCTATGGTTGGTATTGAGATTAAAGGCATGTGTGGCCATGCTGGCTGTATCCTTGAACACACAGAGATCCGCCTAGCTCTGCCTCCCAAGTGCTGGGATTAAAGGCGTACACCACCACCACCACCACCACCACCCAGCTTCTGCTCTGGCTTGCTATGACCCCAAGGCAACTTTATTAACATACAAATACTATCACATTTCAATACAAATAAAATATCACTATAAAAGTAAAATTATTTTATGAGTTCTAGAAGTGAGGATTCATAACTTGTATAACTTAGAAATCCTTTTATCTCAGGTTATAAATTATTTTGAGGAAAATTTTACCTCAACAATTTTAAGATATTTTATAAAGTATCAGAAAGCATTTTAAAAAATAAAGCCAAAATATGATTATAGAAGAAAATTAAATGATTGTTTCTCAACAAATTTCCAAGTATCTGGTCACTATTCAAATTTAATATTTATCAAATAATCTTTTATCATTTGAATCAGAATTCAAATATGATTCATAAAAAATCTTTCCAATATAATTTATTGTTTAAGCTTGTCCTCCTTTGTTTTTTAGACTTGAAAAGGTTTTTTTGTTATTTATTATATTTGTGTTTTAACTTTACACATCAGCCATGGGTTCCCCTGTCCTCCCCACTCCTGCCCCCGACCCCACCTTTCCCCCATACCCTCCCCTCCATTCCCATCTCCTCCAGGGCCAAGACTCCCCTGGGGATTCATTTAAACCTGGTGGATTCTGTACAGGCAGGTCCTCTCACCTCCTTCCAGACTGAGCAAAGTGTCCCTGTGTAAGCCCAAGGTTCCAAACAGCCAGCTCATGCACTAAGGACAGGTCTGGGTCCCACAGCCTGGATGCCTCCCAAACAGTTCAAGCTATTCAATTGTCTCACTTATCCAGAGGGCCTGATCCAGCTGGGGGCTCCACAGCCTTTGGTTCATAATTCATGTGCTTCCATTCATTTGGCTGTTTGTCCCT
This sequence comes from Onychomys torridus, assembly GCF_903995425.1. Taxonomy (NCBI): domain Eukaryota; kingdom Metazoa; phylum Chordata; class Mammalia; order Rodentia; family Cricetidae; genus Onychomys; species Onychomys torridus. The sequence continues at coordinate 83,184,949 of NC_050449.1, forward strand.
GTGCTTTTCCAACCTTGGTCTCAACAATTCACACTCTTACAGTCCCACCTCTTTCTCGACAATTGGACACCTGGAGCTCCACCTGGGGCCTGGCTGAGGATCTCTGCATCCACTTCCATCAGTTATTGGATGAGAGTTCCAGCATGACTGGTAGGGTGTTTAGCCATCTGATCACCAGACTAGGTCAGATCAGGCTTTCTCTCGACCATTGCCAGCAGTCTACAGAGGATGTATCATTGTGGATTTCTGGGGACCTCTCGAGCACTCTGCTATTCCTGTTCTCATGTGGTCATCATTTATCATGGTCTGTTATTCCTTGTTCTCCCTTTCTGTTCTTGATCTAGGTGGGATCTCCTGCTCACCTAAGCTTTCTTTCCCTCAAACCTTGCCCTTCATTACTCCCACTGTTGTCCAGGTTGTTCATGTAGATCTCATCCATTTCTCTGTCATTGGGTGATCCCTGTGTCTTTCCTAGGGTCCCATTTTCTAGGTAGCCTCCCTGGAGTTGTGTAGCAGTCTAGTCATCTTTGTTTTACATCTAGTATTTTAGTATGAGTGAGTACATACCATGTTCATCCTTCTGAGTCTGGGTTACCTCACTCAGGATGATTTTTTCTAGATCCATCCATTTGCCTGCAAACCTCATGATGTCATTGTTTTTCTCTGCTGAGTAGTACTCCATTGTGTATATATACCATATTTTCTTTATTCATTCTTCAGTTGAAGGGCATCTAGGTTGTTTCCAGGTTCTGGGTATTACAAACAATGCTGATATGAACATAGCTGAGCAAATGCCCTTGTGGTATGATTGAGCATTCCTTGGGTATATGCCCAAGAATGCTACAGCTGGGTCTTGGGGGAGATGGATTCCCAATTTTCTAAGGAAGTGCCATATTGTTTTCAGGAAGGAGAAGAATACCAACTCAAAGGCACAGAAAATATATTTAACAATATCATAGAAGAAAACTTTCCCAACTTAAAGAACGAAATGCCTATGAAGATACCAGAAGCCTATAGAGCACCAAACAGACTAGACCCCCCCCCAAAAAAAAATTCCCCTTGCCTCATAACAATTAAACAACTAAATGTACAGAATAAAGAAAGAATATTAAGGGCAGCAAAGGAAAAAGGCCAAGTGGCTTATAAAGGCAAACCCATCAGAATAACACCCGATTTCTCAATGGAGACTTTGAAAGCCAGAAGGACCTGGACAGATATAATGCAGACACTAAGAGACCATGGATGCCAGCCTAGATTAATATACCCAGCAAAACTTTCAATCATCATAGATGAAGTGAACAAGACCTTCCAAGACAAAACCAGATTTAAACAATACTTGTCCACAAACCCAGCCCTACAGAAAGCACTAGAAGGAAAATTCCAACCTAAGGAAGGCAGATACACCCATGAAAACACAGGCAATAGATAACATCACAGCAGTAAACCCCAAAGAAGAGAAGTACACACACACTACCACCAAAACATAAAAATAATAACAGGAACGAACCATCACTGGTCATTAATATCCCTTAATATCAATGGACTTAATTCACCTATAAAAAGACACAGACTAACAGAATGGATACGATAACAGGACCCATTTTTCTGCTGCATACAGGAAACACATCTCAAATTCAACAATAGATATCTCCTAAGAATAAAAGACTGGGAAAAGACTTTCCAATCAAATGGTCTTAAGAAGCAAGCTGGTGTAGCCATCCTAATATCCAGCAAAATAGACTTCAAACTAAAATCAATCAAAAGAGATGATGAAGGACATTACATACTCATCACAGGAGAGATCCACCAAGATGAAGTCTCAATTCTGAACATTTTTGCCTCAAACACAAGGGCACCCAAATATGTAAAAGAAACATTACAAAGCTTAAATCACATATAAACCCCACACATTAATAGTGGGAGACTTCAACACCCCACTTTCACCTCTGGACAGATCGGCCAAATTGAAACTTAACAGAGAAATAAAGGACTTAACTGATGTTATGACTCAAATGGATTTAATCGATATCTACAGAACATTCCATCCGAACAAAAAAGAATATACCTTCTTCTTAGCACCCCATGGAACCTTCTCTAAAATCGACCACATACTTGGCCACAAAGCAAATCTCAACAGATACAAAACAATTGGAATAACCTCCTGTGTTCTATCAGACCACCATGGTTTAAAGTTAGATTTCAATGACTTGAGTAGTTTTAAAGAAACTGGGTCTTGTAACTCTTAAAAGTTGTTGTATGGCTTGTTTAGATTTTACCCAGGAAAATTCCCATTCATTTAGTAGATTCTCTGAATTTTTTTCTAGAAAATTCTAGAGGTATTAACACATTTACATCAGGTTTAATTTCTCTTTCTCCCAAATCAACCACATCTTATTATATAAAGCAAATTTCTACAAACATAGGAAAGTTGAAATTGCATCCTGCATTTTATATGACCACAAAGGAAAAAAGCTAGATATCAACAGCAAAAGAAATGACATAATGTACATACAACCATGCTATCTAAATACCACACCAAAGAATGATAATTGAAGAAAGGAAGAAATCAAGAAGTAAATTTTAGAATCCTAAAATATAATGAAAGTGAAAACAGAGCATACTGAAATCCAAGGGGTACAATGAAAGCAGTCATAAGAAGAAACTTTATAACACTCTGTATCTACATTAGGAAATATACCATATATTTAAGTTACAGAACATGGAGAAATCTAGCTGTCACTCAAATTGAAGCTACATATCTACTGACTATTATAGTGATGGAAGATGGTATAAATTCTTCTAGAAAACAAAAATAATCATTTATCTCACCCACATGTGAACATTATGAGTCACAATAATGACTGACCTAGCAAGACATGGCCACTTGTGTAGAAGTGGTGTGAACATCACAGGGGTAACCACCAATTTTCTGATTGGTTGTAAGTCTCACTCCATATGATGAAACCCATACCTGGCACTACTATTGAATCCAGAACATGTGACTACACAGGCCATAGGGCCTAGAGGAGAATATAATACTATTATTCTATTTAATGGACATAGTTTTAAGCTGACTCCTATAGCCATGGGTCAAAGTATCTATCAACCCTCATCTGAGAAGGTTCTATTTGTATTATATTGTGACTAATATAGAAATCCACAACCGGTAAAGGGTCATAGAATAAGAGACTTCAGAATACTCAGACCTAAATGGAACACACACACACACACACACACACACACACACACACACACACACACACACACACAAAGAGTTTCCCATTCTCCCAAGGCACAAATCTCACTCCTAACTGTGTCACTATTGGTAATTGTTAGCTGCTGGGAGAGGGATAGACAGTTTTATCTAAGAGTGGAAACCATTTAAGTTGACCATGCTCCAGTGGAAGGCCACCCATCCAAGAACATTTGTGCAGCAGAAATTCATCTTTATTGGCTGAAAATAATAATAAAAAAAGTTGTGAAGTTAGGTTTGTAGGGAAGTGGGGATGAATGTGGGAAGAGTTGGGGAAGGAGTGAATACAATCAAAACAGGTTGGATAACAAAGACCTAATGCATTTATTTTTTAAAAAACAAAGAAACTCCTAATGCAAATATGATTTACATAAGAACTTTATACTCAGCCATGTATGGTTGCACATTTCTTTAATTCCAGCACTCAGGAGACAGAGGCAGGCAGATCTCTGAGTTTAAGTTCAAGGGCAGCCTAGTCTACAAAGTGAGGTCCAGGTCAACTAGGGCTACACAGAAAAACTCTGTCTTGAAAAGCCAAAAAACCAAAAACCAAAAACCAAAACCAAAACCAAAAACACCAAAACAAAACAAAACAAAACCCCCAAAAACAAAACAAAACAAAACAAAACAAAACAAAACAAAACAAAACAAAACAAAACAAAACACCAAAAAAAACCAACTATAACTATATACTTGGGTCTTCAAACAATAATTAACCAATATGTATTTACTTATGGCTTAGAATCTAATTTACCAATACCCAATCACACATTATATTTTCTGATAATGTAATCATGTAATCTAGCAGTCCCTCTTATATATTGTTTCATGTAGCTCTTAGGCATCCTAGAATAACTCTTTCATGAAGTTTAAGTTTACTGGAAAATTGTGATATGTTACTGATAATGAGTTTTCCTATTATTTCTTCTCCATGTGTTGAAGGCTCATTCCTTACCTGGTGGTGCTATTTCAGAGGTCTATAAAATCTTAGGAAGTAGGACTATCAGAAGTAGGTCAATAGGGATGGCTTTTGAAAATTGTAGCCTGGACCCTGATTCTCATTACTATCTACATTCTGGTCTGCAGTGATGTTAATTTTCTTCATTGCTTTCTCCCATTGCCATCAAACTGCCATACTTCTGCTATCACAATGTAATGAGACACTCAAAAATCATCATCCAAATAAAGCTTGCATCTTTAAAGTTGTTCCAATCAAGCACTATGATTATACCTTAAAATGTCTGTCTATCTATCTATCTATCTATCTATCTATCTATCTATCTATCTATCTACCAACATCTTTGCTTGTGTATGTATAAGGACAGATACAAATGAAAAACATGTGCTATTACATATAATTATGAATAGAGAATGTAATATGCCATTGAGGTTGATATATACCATGAATAGGGAGTTCAAATGTCTCTCTAAAAGATATGTTGAAATTCTTTTTTTTGATCGTTTCCCCCATTCTTTTTTATTTATTGTTGTTGTTTTCTTTTAAGCAAAATTTCACATTATAGCCCACACTGCAGAATTTGCACCAATCCCTCCTCTTTCTCGGTTTACCAAATGCCGGGGTTATAGCTTTGTTCACCAGGCACAAAGTGCCCTTTAGCCCCTCTTCCACCATGTGCCAATCCGTGCTCACGCTTGAAAACACCTCGGCCAATCAGGAGTTGAAACATCTTGTCCACTAATGACAATCCTGGTAATAGTACAGGGTGGGGACCTATGGAAGCTTCTGCCCTTGCTCCCAGGCCCATATAGACTACCTCCTGGAGAGATGGCATCAGATACTGGCGTTCATTAGGCAGAGTGGATTCTCTTGTTCTGTAATGGCAGGCACTACATTTTTTTCAACCTGGCAGGCCTCACTATTATATCTCTCTGCACCAAATACTCAGTTCTATATTTGGTGTAACAGTAGTAGAAGGCAACAAGCTGATGAATGGGACAGCAGATGTCCCATAAGTCAGCCTGAGGGGGTCAGTTCTAGAAAATGGCTCTGGGTAGAGTTCATGGCAGTGTCTCATTGGCCAATCACATTGCTTGTACAAGAGCCAGCCTGAGTCACCGGCAGCAGGGAAAATGCCCTCCATTTCATTATGGCTCCTGATATGGTACCTGGCCCTTGGAGAGAGTGGCCTCTGGTCCTAGGCTATCAAAAGACCCATCAGGCCTTAGGGAGACGTCATGAGATGAACTCTTTCTCACTAGGTGATTAGGTGGACAGGTCACAGTCAGACAAGATGTCCAGAAGTGAGACATCACTGCAGGGACATGACAAGTCACTTGTGTGTTAAGAGCTGCCTAGCAGGGAGATGTGGTGATTTTTTGTTTGTATTCTAACAAATAAAGCTTGCCTGGAGATCAGAGGGCAGAGCTAGCCACTAGTTAACCATAGAGGCCAGGCAGTAGTGTCATATACCTTTAATCCCAGCACTTGGCAGGTGGAGACAGGAAGTAATGTGGCTGGGCAGAGAGAAGAATATAAGGAAACGAGAGGAGACAGGAGCTCAGTCCTTTCAGTCTGAGGATTTGGTGGAGGTAAGAAATTTCTCCAGTGGATTGCTCCTTTACTTTTCTGATCTTTCAGCATTTACTTCTATATCTGGCTCTGGGTTTTTATTATTAAGACTAATTAGGATTTGTGCTACATAAAGAGACAAGGACTCTTGTCTGACAGAACAGGTGCTGTTCCTCAGATGGTTGTGAAGATCTTATCTCATCTAGAGGAGGTGACTGAGGCTAGTTCTCAAGTAAGCTGCCACCTCTCCCTCAGCAAGGTCCTCAGGCTTCAAGGAGTGTGTGTCCTCTACGGCCATGGGATCCAAGGAATCCACTGGACAGCAGTGGAGAGATCAAGATGCCCTAAAGCCAGGACCTCCTCCTGTCATTTCTAGTTGACCCAGAAGTCATAGGCAGCATAGAACCCACTGCTGACTAGGAAACATGCAGCTTTGACAGTACATTTGAAGACACTCTGGGGGGATGGGCACCAAGACTGGTATATGGGATAAACCCCTATATGTTGAAATTCTAATCAGTAATACTTGTGAATGTGAGGTCACTTAGTAACAGGGTCTTTACAGATATAATAAAACTAAAATGAATTCATTACATACATGCATTGCAACTGGAAAATAATTATAACAAAGAGAGATTCATAATCCCATATGAGCATATATGCAAAGGTTGTCATGCCGAGACTGCAAGCCATGCTATGACATCCTTGTCTATTAATGTCAGTAAGAGGCAAGGAAGAAGCTGATAAGATAAAAGGGGACATTATTGAATCTACTTTTTAAAAGGAATTACTTGTTTTAAATAGGATAAGTAATGAAAATTTTTTATCTGAATTTGTCAAATGATAATGGATTGGACATTGTTAAAGTATATAATGGAATTTATTGTCTGAATCTGTCAAATGTTAATGGACTAGACATTGTTAATGTAAGTCTTGACTATATATTGTATATACTTATTGGATATAGTTTTTCTTGTATTAGTTATAAGCTTTTTTTTTTAGACAAAAAAGGGAAATGTGGTTGATATATTGTGCACTTCAATAAACTTATCTGGGGGTCAGAGAACAGAACAGCCATAATATTAAACATAGAGGGTAGGCAGAGGTAGCATACGCCTTTAATCCTAGCATTCAAGAGGCAGAGATCTGTCTGGATCTCTGTGAGTTCAAAGCCACACCGGAAACAGCCAGGGATGGTGACTCACACCTTTAATCTCAGAAATTGATGGCAGGAAGCAGAAAGATATGTAAGGTGTGAGGACCAGAAACTAGCCTGGTTAAGCTTTTAGGCTTTGGAGCAGCACAGTTCAGCTGAGATCCATTTGGATGAGGACTCAGAGGCTTCCAGTCTGAGGAAACAGGATCAGCTAAGGAATTGGCAAGATGAGGTGGCTGTGTCTTGTTCTGCTTCTCTGATCTTCCAGCATTCACCCCAATACCCAGCTCCAGGTTTGTTTTTGTTAATAAGACCTATTAAGATTAATGCTACAAGAAATTTTTTCTAATAGTCCCTGAGAGAACAGTGTCCTGTAGATACCTTGTATTCTAGCTTCCATTCTTTGGGATAACAATTTATGTTTCTTTAAAAGACCATGTAGTTTTTTATTATAAAATCCTTAGAAAACTAACAAATGTAGCTCTCAAATATCTAGAAAATAATGTTAATGGGTCCACTTGCCATGAAGCCTGATGTGGTGGTTTGAATAGGTATGACCCCATTCTGAGGATAGACTCATGTGTTTGAATGTTTGGCCTATAGGAAGTGGTGACAGTAGATGTGGCCTTGTTGGAGGAAGTGTGTCGCTGTGGGGATGGAGTTTGTGGTCTCATAGGCTCAAGCTACATCCAATGTGGGGGACAATTCACTTCCTGCTGCCTGCAGATCAGGATGTAGAACTCTCAGCTCCTCCAGCACCATGTCTGCCTGCATGCTGCCTTGCTTCCTGCCATGATTATAATGGACTAAACCTCTGAAACTGTAAGGTGCCCTAATGAAATGTCTTCCTTTATAAGAGTTTCTGTGGTCATAGTGTCTCTTCACAGCAATAGAAACCCAAACTAAGATAGAAGTTGGTACTGGGGTATTGCTGTGTTAGGCCAGACCATGTTTTTGTTTGGAAGAATATGGACTGTGGGACTGTGGATTGGAAAAGCAATTGAATGTTCTAAGTGGGGCTTAATGGGCCATCCTAGTAGGTACATGAAAGACAGTGGTGCTGAGGGTGATTTGAACTGTAGGGGCTGGACTCAAGAGGTTTTAGAGCAGAAAAAATTTAATATGTTGCCTAGAGATCATTTTTGTGATATTTTGGAGAAGAATGCTGCTTTTTGCCTTTATCTGAAGAGTCTGCCTGAGGCTAAAGTGAAGAGATTTGGATTCATTCCATTGGCAAAGGAAATCTCAAAACAGCCCAGTATAGACTCTCTTGTTTGATTACTAGTGGTCACTCTTAGGAAGATTTATAATGAAAAAGGAGCAAGCTGAGAAAGCAAAAATACAAAATGTACAGACTGAGGACAAAAGGGGCACCAGGAAGTGGAACAGAGCTCAGCCCTGGGTTCAAGGAGATAAACAGATTAAGAAATGGAATAAAGGGACTGGTGACCTCAGGGAAAGATCCCACCCAGCCAAACTTCCAATTTGTGAAAAGAAACTAAAGGAATACTTATAGCCAGGTGTGGTGGTACATGCCTTTATAATCCCAGCACTTCAGAGGCTGAGGCAGGAGAATCTCTGAGTTCAAAGCCAGCCTGCTCTGTAGAGCAAGTCCAAGGACAGCCAAGCTTTGGCAGTGAAGGAAACTATTGAAATCAGAAAGATGAAATTGAACAAGAAGGTCATGTTCCAGCTGCAACAAGCAGCAGAACTTGGAAGCTTTGGCTGCATGGTTCTGGCTTTAGAATCAAGAATAGAAGAAAGTGGTATGGAAGCTTTCTCTGTGACTAAGGAAAGCCCTGAGGTCAGGCATGTGGCATGGGTGTCCCTACATGGAGGTCCAGAGAGGCCATTGTGTATAGCTGTGAAGGCAAATCCAATTGCCTTGGATACCCCGAGATGTTGGAGATGCCACAACTGTGGGACACCTGCTGAGGAAAGCAGCTAATAGGAAGTGGAACCAGGCCAAGAGGAAGAAGTGTGTTGCAGTCAATGAAGCTGAAAGGAGTAGGAGATCTGAAGAGCATTTTTGCCCAGCTGGTTTTCCATCTTGATTTGGTCCTCACAATCCTCCTATTCCTCCATTTTGGAATGGTAATGTATATCCTGTGCCATTATATGTTAAAGTATGTGATCTGTTTTTCACTTTTGATTTTATAGGAGATTACAGTTAAAAGATTGCACAGATATCAGAAGAGACCTTGAACTTGGGACATTGTTGAGACTGTGATAGACTATGGGGACTTTTGAAATTGGACTAAATGCATTATATTATGGTTACAAGCCTATGGGGGGCAGGAAGTGGGATGTAGTGGGTTGAATAGATATAGCACCCATAGACTTATGTGATTGAATGTTTGGCCTATAGAGAGTGGTACTATTAGTAGATGTGGCCTTGTTGGAAAAGGTGTGGCCTTGTTGGAGGAAGTGGGGATGGGTTTTGAGGTCTCATATGCTCAAGCTATACCCAATGTGGGGGACAGTTCACTTCCTGCTGCCTGCAGATCAGGATGTAGAACTCTCAGCTCCTTCTCCAGCACCATGTCTGCATGCATGCTGCCTTGCTTCCTGCCATGATTATAATGGACTAAACCTTTGAAACTATAAGCCAGTCCCAATGAAATGTTTTCCTTTATAAGAGTTTATGTGGTCATGATATCTCTTCACAGCAGTAGAAACCCTAACTAAGTCACTTGTCATCTTGAATTTGATTCCTAGAGTCCAGATTGTGGAAGGAAAGAAATTACTTGCATAAATTTTCCCCTGACTTTAATGTATGCAATGTGATATATATGTATATATATATACATATATATCTATACACATACCATAAGTAAGCAAACAAGCAAATAAATGGAATTAAAGCTTAAATTTAAAAATACATAGCATTGTGTTGTTTACCTTAGTCTTTTTCTAGTCATCCATTTCTATATATGGGAGGTTAATTGACAATGAAATGATAAAACTTGCGAATGATACACACAAGTTCTATGTGGTTGGGGGTGAGTCTTCTGATATTAGGATAATCTGGGATATAAATTTGGGGCCTATAATCTCAAGGAACAGTTATATCAAGGTGTATTTATTGCACGAATCCTAAATGGTCTTATAATAAAAACCCAGAGCCAAATATCAGGGTGAAAGCTGAAAGATCAGAGAGGCAGAACAAGTCACAGCCACCACCTCTTACCTCACCAACTCCTGAGCCTGAAAGAGACAGAGTTCTTTCTCCTCCTGCCTTATATTCCTTTCTCTACCTAGCCATGCCACTTCCTGTTTCAACCTTCTTGGTACTGAAATTAAAAGTGTGTCATCCCAAGTGCTGGAATTAAAGGTGTGTGCCACCACTGCTTGGCTCTGTTTCTCTTTTAGACTGGATTAATCCCATGTAGCACAATGTGGCCTTGAACTCACAGCAATCCAGATGGATCTCTGTCTCTGCCTCCTGAGTGCTAGGATTAAAGGTGTGTGCCACCACTGCATGACCTCTATGGCTAACTCTGTGGCTAGTTCTGTCCTCTGATCTTCAGGCCAGCTTTATTTCCTAGATTACAAACAATGTATCACTGCATGTATTGGGTGATGATCAGAAATGAGCTTGCCTCTTGGGTTCAGACCGTCCTGACGTCTGCTCATCAGGAATTGTTGGTGAGTCATGCTGGCTTGGACACTTCCACATTTCCACACTGCCTGTTTGGTTAGCAATACTGTTCTGCACAGGGCATCTTTTGATGCAGAATGGAGTGGGGAAACTATACAAGTGTTGTTTAGATACTGGGATAAATAAGTTTTGAGTATAGTAAAACCAAGAATGTACACGGTGTGGCAGGTACAATTCTTAATAATCTGTAAATACAAACTTGCTTAAATGTACCCTAGTTTGCACATGAGGAAACTGAAGTACATAGTAGTTCAATTATTTGTGTGGAATTGCTTTACTGCCAACTTACAACTCTGGGATTTGAACTCAAAATCTGGTTCATGAGTCTTCAGGTCAGACCTGCTATGCTTTATAGATGCAGGGTGGTTGGATAAAGCTATATGATGCTTTTTAGGTAAAAACAAAGGAATCTGGGAATCCAAATGAGAGAGAAAAAAACATGTTAAATATAGTATCTCCTACAAACAAACATCAGCATTCAGAATAGTAGTTCCCCTAGAGGATGTTATCTTAGATGTGCTGTCTCTATTAGTTTATCAAGCAGATATTTTAAAAAATATTGTCATTTTTAAGGGATTTAAAGTCAAATTGCATATCTGAATCTTTCATCTTGTAAGCCCTGAGCAGCAATGTCTGTAAAAATTTTCTACAGGGGTAAGGGAAAACTAATTTCAAGTGTCCAGCCTCAAACTCCAGGTACGAGATCAAGCATTCCCAGCTTAAGCACCCAATCAAGCATACTCTGGCATTAGGGGAAGAACTAGGCTTCAATTAAGCAGCCCTGGAACCTCTATCTAGGTGTATGGCCAGTTGCTTCAGACACCAGATAATCAACACAAACAGGTTTACAGAGAAGACTTTCTTTCCAGTCAACTTTGATGGAGATTATGATAGCACAAGACCCTGAGACTTATGACAGATGAGAGCTCAGCACTTAAAGGAGACATTCATACCCTCCTCTATAAGCCTTAAGAAACACTGAAGAAGATAGAGGAAAAAAAGTATGTAAGAACTGGGGTATAAGGATGAAGGGCTGTGAAATTTCATCTTCTGAGCAATGCATAGTTATTTCAACCATGAACCTGCAGCAACTCTAGATGACTGAACTACATCTTCCTAAGAATGAGCCCATCAACAAACAGGCATGAATAGAGGGGAGACACATGGATATTGTCCCTTCACAAATGAATTATTTCTTGTAGATGAATTCAGGGAAAGAGTGAATCTCTATTTTCAATTGTGGACTTGCTGGTGACCCCCACCTGTAGGGAGCAGAGAAAGCCCTGAGTGTGAGTGAATGTGTATTGTTGACATGGGCTTGAGCATGGCAAGGACTCCACGGCTTCAGTTCCATGGGAATAGCAAAGCCTTACCTAGGAAAAGCTAAGAGGGCTGGCAAAGCTTTCCACTGAAGTCCAAGCGTAAGTGATCAGTGTGTGCAAACACCAGCAATTGCAGCTCCTTCCTCCTGGATGCTTATGGCCTGAGACTGATGCCTACAGAGACCTCCTATGGAGGCTAGCTAACCATTCCCTCTGTGCTATACATAATAAACATGCTGAGGTTCTGGATGGCAGTGGTAGCAGATGTTACCTGGTCACACTTTTGTTGAATGTGTGTCTGTCCTATTTTCATTTCCTCTCCACTGCTAGTTAGGGTTCCAGGATCCAAGCAGCATGTGTCATGGTACCCATCAGGATCTAAATCTAAGGGTCATAGAGATGGTCCTGATTAAACTAAATAGGTCACACACACACAGAAACAATAAGCTATGAATCTGCAAAAGATACAGGTAAGGATCAAGGGGTTGGTCGATGGGATGGAAGTGATGCCGCCATGGTGAGTTTGTCTTGAATTACAGGAATGGGTTCCTTTTCTACTCAAATTTATAGAATAAAAAGACAAGAAAGTGCCGGGTGGTGGCGGCACACGCCTTTAATCCCAGCACTTGGGAGGCAGAGGCAGGCAGATCACTGTGAGTTCGAGGCCAGCCTGGTCTACAAAGTGAGATCCAGGAAAGGCACAAAGCTACACAGAGAAACCCTGTCTTAAAAAAAAAAAAAGACAAGAAAGGCAAATTCTCAGCCCTCAGTTGAGTTTCTTGAAATCAAACACAAATGCACAGAGAGAGAGGGAGAGAGAGGGAGGGGAGAAAGACAGAGAGGGAGACAGAGAGACAGACAGAGACAGAGACAGAGAGACAAGAGAAAGAGAGAGAGAGAGAGAGAGAGAGAGAGAGAGAGAGAGAGAGAGAGCACAAAACACAGAGAGACAAAGTTCCCAGATGATAAGAGGACTCAAAGATAGTATCTTGAGTTTTGTCTGTGAAACCAGACTTTTTTTGGAGGAGGAATGAATTCCCTTTCTCCTTCAGAATTGGCTAGTTTGGGCTATTTTGAAACTTGATAATTCAGACCAAGAAAGGGAAGTGTTTTGTTTAGTGGCACAGGATCCTCCCCACCCCTGAAACACACATACAGTGGGAGATTTGAAAGTCCCGCCACACAGTGTCCTCTGGTGGGAAAAAGCCCACTGAGACTTTGTCTTGGAGAGGGAGAAGAACCAGGAAGTTGACAATCTGAACCATTAAGGTGAAAAATACACGAATATAACTAGACCCTTGCCTGATTGCTTGAGACAAAGAATTGATCTGATGGTTCTCCCTCTTGGAGGCCACTGTAACTGCTGTTGTCATTTTGGGGAGATGACCTCTCTGGTATCATAGAAAGGATGATGCTGGGAGATAGTAGTCAGGATTCCCTTAGAGAGGGTTGTTTTTAGAGTTGGAATAAAACTTGGCAATTGAGACTGGGGATCCAAGATGAAGGACAGCCATTAATTGGTGCCATGGCTTCTTTTTAGCATTTCTGATAACTTGAAACAGCACATTGCAAAGTACATATAATAATGACTGTAGATCTACTAGTCTTCTCTCCTTTCTTGTGGATGCTTAGTGAGAGAAGGGGAACACAAAGGAGAGTCAACCAGAAATCCTTCCTTCACATGAATTTTCATCTATATTGACACGTTCAAAGATATCTCTCTCTCTCTCTCTCTCTCTCTCTCTCTCTCTCTCTATATATATATATATATATATATATATATATATATATATATATATATTAAACCACATCTATCTTTAGTACTGTATATTTTATGAAGTAATCCACTGGTATGGTTCAGGAATTTGAGGAGCCTTTTATGTGTCAGCTTGAAATTTGAGAGTGACCATTGCCTTTCCATAATGGTAACATTATCAAGAGATAAGGTGAGAGAAATGGTTTCTTTACATCTATATTGACATACGTTTTGATCAACAAGTCAAGTGTAACTGTGCAATCAACTGTTCATTACACCAGACTTCTGCATAGGAGGATGAATGCCTGGCAACTTTACAAGAGAAATCACTTAAAGTTGTGGCATAGCCAGACATGAGTTCCCCAGTGACAATCTGAGAAATAAAGATAATTTCACTGGATCCATGAACACCATGAAGGAACTTTGACTAATTCCCCCATACCTGTGAGTTTGACATCAGATTATCTGGTAACTTCATTTAATGTGGAAGCCTGGATGGTTAGGGAACAGAATGGCACATTGCAACTATGAGAAGTAATCTTACAGAGAGTGTTCCATAGTTGGAACACACTTAGAATTGACTTCAGCATTTAAGAAGATGGGCCTGGTTTTCTCAGATTCAGGTAGGTGTTTCATTGTGGTACTAAGCCAAGGTCATGATGTTCTATATCTGGGAAATGTTTTCCATATCAAGAAGAATATCAGTACTGAGAAATAATTGTCTCTAAACCATTTCACATGGATAAAGTCTAATGTCTGAGGAGTGCAGTCTCTTGAGTGTGAAACATACCAGTAATTTTAAATTTTGGTTAAATTTTCCTGTTGATTATTTAAAAATATGCAGAAGGCCAAAATAAACCATTTTTTCATTGCTTAGGTAAATTGAAGGCCTGTTCTTCAGGCATCATTTGGGCTCGAGGGGAGCCTCAGGCTCCTCTATCTTCTTCCTTATACCAGTTGTTCTATCTATTTGAAAATAAGTCAAAGGCTTTTTTAATTTGACTGTGACTTTACTAAGAAGAATGAAGAAAACTTTTCCTCTGTGTTAACCTTCCTCTTTGTAAACTGGACACTGATCAGAGTCCATGTGGATGAATCTCCATGGCTTCACTGAACAAGAGGACAGGTGGCTCATTAGGGCTCTAAGACATTTGGAGATATAGCTCACAGTTTATTGGGACCAACTTGACCTTGGAGGGCAAGGGGCAAAATATTTTTCCCTTTAATTGCCCTGTCCACATTAATATAGACCTCCAAATATGCTTATTGGACATTCAGAAGGCCAATTTCATTGGTCTGGTACTTTTAACTACTGTGTAAGACTTAGACAAAGCTTGGGCAGAAATCAAATACTTTTAAGTAAACTTTAATTGGCATACATTTCTGTTCTTTTAATTCAGTACTTGCGTTACCAACAGCAGACTAACAACTTAAGCTAACTCCATTAGTTTAAATGGAGATTTGATATTCATGAATTGGAATTCTGACCTTAGAAACCTTAACACCATAATTTATCCAGACCTTGGTAATTTGTTTAGGCTTTTTAGCTTCTTTTCCTATTTTGGAAGAAACAACCACCATCTTAATCATGATACATAGATCCTTTAAGAAAGATATATCTATTCTAACATGTTTACATATATGTTTTCTATTTAGTCTTTATCTTTTCTTTTCTTTTTAACACTACAAGACACAGTAATAGTTAAAGAGAATCGAATCTAAAATATATATAGCATAATGTAATAGATTAACATTACCTGTGTACATAGTGCTAAACCATGAAGCTTTGTAAGTTCCCAGGTAAACTTTACAGAATACACAAGACAGTCAAAAATCTTGTTGTTGTTGTTGTTTCTTGCTTAGAAAGTCCAGAGAATGATCTGCCATAAACCATTATTTTCGTTTGAGTGAATACAAGTAGCAGATAGAAGAGGCAGATACACTGAAAAAATATCACCATCAAATCTTTGATTTAGGATTCAGCATAAACAAACTAAGGAAGCCCTGTTAAAACTATTGTATTGGAGTTACTAGTTGAGGATTTTTTTTAAAGTAAAAAGTCCTTTTTATCTTCACCATGGATGAGCATCCCATTAGCTGTTTTTGCTATCGACATCTTTATATTCTGAGAACAAATAATAGCTTCTGTTGGAAATACTTTACCCCTTTCCTGTTCTTAAGGGCCTAATGCCTCTACTCAGATATTTTGTTGTCCTTTCTTCCTGTCAGCATGACTCAGGACAAGATGCTTTGGAGGACATTTTGGGACAAACAAGCTTGAATCTGCACTAGGAAGGCAAAATATCTTCTCTAGAACTAGCTTCTCAGTGAGCTTAAACAGCACATGACGGTTTACCAATATAACATATCCACAAAAGCATGTGCTTCTCTGCTATTGAGTCCAGTGTTGACAGGCTGGATGCAAATCTGTTCATCTTATAACCTACATGGATATGCACAGATGAATTTTGTCATCCACTGACTCATGCACTGGGAACCAGGACTGGCAAAATTCAGATTTTTTTTTTTTTTGTAAAGAGTATTATCAGAGACAGAACACTTGATCTTGAAGAATCATCCTCTGATATTCTTAAATTTTATCAGATTATGAGTTAGTGGCAGCCAGCACCTATGATAAAAGAGGATTAAGTCATTAGAACTATCTGTCTTTACCAGTGTCTAAGCTGAGATAGTCCCTGGTTAGACTTGGGGTGACTAACTTCTTGAAAACCTGAAAAATCAGGTTGTATGTGCATGCAAATGGAAATGAAAAACTTAATAGAACAAGTTTCCCATTTTTTTTAAAGGGCTATATTCTTGAGGCTCTGGAGACCTAATTTCCTTTCCACAGTTCTTTAAGCGGCAGGCTATCTTAGGGGCAATTGTGGAAGCATTGGCTCCCACTTTTAGGAAAAAACAGGAAACAAGCAAAACAATTTGGTAGAGAGTGTCCTTTTATCTTCCTACTTCTAAGTCCATTATCAAGAAGGGTGTTTCTGGCCACAAGGGAGGGAGATCGCTTAGCATGCCTCAGGTGATCTCCCCCTCTGGCACTTGGGTTCACTACCCTCAGGTGGCAAAAAGGGTCAGTGCTAACCTATAGCCCACAATACTGGTTCTAATAGCTTTGCTTACACCCCAAATATCTCTGATCCCTTGAACAAAAGTGGGACACATTAATGGTCAACTATCCATCCTGTGATCTAGCAGTCCTATGTGCGGCTCCAGTTTTTTGGAGAACAATCAGCCCTGTTGAATGTCCTTGGGATGGGTCCCTCAGATGGGGGTAGTTCGTGCTTATGGAAGTACATAGTCCCAGACTCTGACATTTTCTTTTTGATCTAGATAGCTCTTATGCCTCCATTCCTGTAGGTATATTAACTCCCTCCTAACCTCTTCTGTGAAAGGACAGATCAAAGTAAGGGGAGACTGATGCATAAAATATAGATCTTCTCTTCTTCTGGAGTTTTCATTGTGAATTAGGGTCCTATAATTTGGGGTGATGTAGACTAAAGTGACCTTCCATACCATGCAGAGGAGAGTGGGGGCCCCAGCACACCTCAAATAGTACCCTGAACAAGTAATTAGCTAATAATAAAGTACTAGACTTCTTGGGGAGACGTAAATTCAGAGATGACCTGGCTGATCTATAGAGATAGGGAAGTCATAAGATGCCACAAGTGAAAGACAAAGGGGTGAGATTCCTCTGCATTAACTTCTCTCAATCTCATGCCTGCTCTTTCAGGGCTGCAGAAGTAATGGGAAGGGTGGCAGATACAGGCAGTGTAAAGAAAACTGAACATTTGTCTGTCTGTAGGCTCCGAGTAACTTTCCACATGTCCCTGAAGTATGTAGCTCAGTGCTGCTGGGAGCAACATGGCCCATTATTAATTTGATAAATTCCACCTTCTCAATCTACCAACCTTTGGTCTTTGATACAAATGGAATGGAGGCTTCATTCCTTCTAGAACTTAAGTCAGGATTGGCCCTAGACAGTGTGAGATTATTCAGTAGTATGAGCCTGGCCTTAGGGCAATAAGGTAAGCTTCAGTTTCAAAGTCTTTGGTTTTGGTAAAGGTGTCTAATTCCACTGATACCAGTAACAGAAAATTTTCACATCCTAAATACCCTGCTATGGTGTCACATTAAGGAAAAACTGCCTCTCGGGGTGGTTTAGACTAAGTGCACTCAGACCTGACTACTTATCACTGTGTCTTCCATCTATCCTTCCAGCAGGGCCTTTGTTCTTTATTCATTGAACAGCACCTAGAACATAATATTGTAAAGGAATGAGGAATCTTTTTTTATTTTTATTTTTAACCAGATGGCAGAAGCAAAAAGTGGAATTTGATCAGTTGGACTTAGTAAAGAGTACGGGGGAAAAACAAGAAGGATTCTGAGGTGTAAGTAAAAGGTCCCCCATGCTTGTGGTTAGCTCACTACTAGGATGACCAAATTTCCCATTTCTTGGGACTTTTCTGTCATGGAATGTCTATGAGTTCAGGGAAGAGTTGTTCCTCCCACTGGGCACCAATTGAGCAGTGTTGCTTTAAACAAAACCTCCTTTTGGGTCCTTAGAGCCAAGTGCAAGCCCACTAGGATCTAACCAACTCTGTGTCTTCTGTGTGTCCCTGTAACAAGGGCCATACTTGTTTACTGAACAGCACATAAAACATGGTTTGGGAAAGAATAAGAAGCCCCTGAATTATTTTAACCAGTTTTCTATGATAAGAAGTGACTTTACTGACCCCTACTGATCCTGGATAGCACACACAACTACAAACTGATGGCATTTACCTATGCACACGTTGCTTTCAACATTTATAATGAGTAATTTATTATTTCAAGGTTGTTTTCAACCTGCTGTTTTCAGCCAATGACTTTTTAAACTACCACATCACAAAAGAAAGAGGGGGTAGAAGATTAAAGCTATACATTCAATTTAGCTCATAAAAGAGGATTACATGAGAAGCACAAGGCAGAGTAAGAATGCTTACACTGTTTTCTTTAAATCAAGTTAAATTTAAACAGGATGAGCACACAGTACAAAAGAAGGTTGAATACATGGTTTTAAATGGTATATCTCAAGCCATATTATTAATTCCATTTCAAGGCTACACAAAAGTTCAGTTTTTGAAAGCAAGAGGTATTTCCGTAAAAAATATTGCCTCACCTTGTTAATGGTCTTTTTCACTTTCAATTAATGTGTGATGTGAAAACTGGGAAGGAAGATATGAGACTTCACTTGCTAATAAGAAAATATTGTGATTACAAGGATAAAAGTATGACATTCAATCTCATGCAGGCTAAAATTCATGAAGTCTCCCTGGAGCCAGCTGTCAGTGATTAAATCCACATAGTCATCAAATTGAGTCCCAAGGACTGGCTACAAGTATGATATTTCAGTGAGAACTGTCTGAAAGAATTCTTTTGTCCTCTCTCCCAACCCGGACATTAGAGTTAGAATGAGAGGTATCTAGGAAGACCTTTACTTGCCATCTTTTCAAAGAGAAGAGAAACAAACAAACAAACAAAAATGCTAGCCACAATATCCCATTCCAGGATGCTGGACTTCTGGAAGTTCACAGTTGTGCTCACCAACGTTTTCATGGTTTGGCTTGGTGAGTACTGACTTCAGGTGAATTCTGGAGTTAACAAATGATGGCATCATGGTGAGGTCATCTAGGGCAAGAAGGGAATCTTTTTCTCAATTTACTTAAAGACTGAAACACAGGAAAAGCTAGGTCTGGCTGAACAGTTCTTATGCTCGATTGGAGAGAGGTTGGTTACAGCCACAGTAGGCATGCCACTTCTGCGCCCGTATGATTATGATGCTGTGCTAGTTGTTCTGGTGATTCAGAGCAATCATAGCTGGATAGCACTGGGGGTTGCTTCCTTCCTTTAGAAGCTTGCATGGTACCTCCTGGTGCCATGAAAGCTAGTCTTTAAGCAGGAGGCTTTCAGGTCATTTCCAGCTCAGGGATCTTTGGGCGATGCATCTGAAGAGCCAGAATCTTATGTAGCCCAGGGTGGCCTAAAACTTTATATGTAGCCAGATCTTGAACCTATCTTGGAGATAATTGCAAGTTTTAATGCCAAGAGCTGTCCTTATGAACAAACACAGTCTTGTTAGTTAGCGGTGATGTTAGCTGTCTATCTTGCTAGTTATCTAACTGGATCAATGACACAGTACACAGGGTAAACTAGAAATGAATGAGTAATGGCAAATTAGTGCTTCAGTTTTACCACTCTGCCAACTTAAATACTATTTGATAATTCAGTGTCTGTAGAACACTTTCCTCGCCACATCATTTATCACTTTAAACTACACTTGAACACTGGTTTTAAAATGAGGAAATAATAGCATGTTCTTTGAGATAATCTTCTTTATTTTTTAATTCTTTCAAGACGTATTTGCTCTTTCTTGTAAATTTATTTTTCATACAATATATTTTGATCATGTTTCCCCTTTCCTAGCTCCTTTAAGATCCTTACCACCTCCCTACCCACCCAACTTTAGTAAGCCTCTCTCAAAAAAAAAAAAAAAAAAAAACCAAAAAAAAAAAAAAAACCAAACAATAAAAATGTGGGCTTGAGAAATGGCTCAGTGATTAAGAGCACAGGCTTCTCTTCCAGAGAACCTGGGTTTGATTTCTAGCACCTGTATCGTGGTTCATAACCATCTACAACTCCAGTCCTAGGGAATCTGATGCCCTTGTGTACAGACATACATGTAGGTAAAACACATACATGCATTAAATAAAAATCTGAAAATGAAATGAAAATCAAAACAAACAAAATCCAACAAGACAAAAAAATGCCTAAACAAAACAAATTGGAGCAACAACAACAAACAAACAAAAACAAAAACAAAAATAAAAACATGGAGTTCATTTTGTGTTAGCCAACTACTTCTGAGCATGCAGCTTGGCATGGAGTGTGGTTGATAGACCAGCGGCACTCCAGTGGAGAAAACAGATTTTCCCTTGTCATCAGACATAGATTGCAAATAGCTTCCTGGTTAGGAATGAGTGGGACTTCATGTAGAGAGCAACTAATAGCCTTGGCAGTAGCCCATGATACTTGAGAGGATCTATGAGATCTGTTTGACTGATGGTTCAACATGATGTAATCCATTCTTGGCACTAGAAGTTTTAGTTGACAATGTAAGATGTCTAACTGGGGCACTGTCCTCGCCATCATGTGCTGTTTCCATTTGAATTACTTTCATATGTGTATATTTTATGAAGCATCTATGGTAGTAGGCTTCCATTAGGCTTTTCAAAGGCCTTCCATGGTAGTTGTCCCTCTCCACAGACCCTCCTTTACTTTGCCCTTCAATCCATCACATTTAATTCTCCCAGTCTTCTAGTTTTCCGTTACCTCCCCATAATGCTATAAACATTATGTTTTTCATCTTGTTTTGTTATCATACATTTGCTCACTTCTTTGTCATTAAGTTTTTTTTCATTTATTTTTAGAGAGGGTAAGGGCATGTCATTGTGTTATGTGTGGAGGTGAGAAGAATTGCTAGGGAACATCTTATTTTCTACCATATGAGTTTCAGTGATCAAATTCAGGTCACCAGGGTTGGCTAAAAATGCCTTTACTCACCAAGTCATATCTCTAGACTTCATTTAGTCTTTGGGCAAAAGATTCTTGTAACTGTATTATTATTGTTATTATTTAAATTTATAGTTTTTGAGAATTTCATACATGAGTTCAGTATTTACATAATTTCCATCTTTCCCTTCCCCCTCCTATTCCTCCTTAGTCTGTCTCAAACTCATGATCCATTCTTTAATTATTACTGCCATAACTGTAGTTTTAAATCATTACTATTTAAAAAATCATATGTATGGGTGTTTTTCCTGAAAATATGTCTGTGTACCACTTGTTTTTCTGGTATCTACAGAGGCCAGAGAAAGGCATCAAATCCCTTGGAATTGCATTTACAGGCAATTGTGAGTCACCATATAGGTCTAGGACTCAAATTATGGTCCTCCAGAAGAGCAGCTAATGCCCTTAACTGCTGAGCTATCTCTATAGCCCCTCACACAAGTTTTTAAAATCCCATGTGGCCATTTGTAATTACACAAATGTTTTAAAATTCTTTGTAATTTTTTTATTGCTTAAGTGTTTATTGAGTTTGTTTTATTCTTGAATATTACCTTTTCTCCAGTCTTCTAATCATAGAGTATAAAGAAGTGATCCAATATTTATATTTTTATAAACCAAATCAACCATGCTTAGCAGCTAAGGCATATAGCTTCAAGCATCAGATTTTACTCTGGTCAATCTAAATGAAAAAGAGAAGGCTTATTAAATGATGCTAAGTATTGTAGAGGATCTTCAAATGGGTTGGAAAGACAACAAATTTAGAAATTATTTCCAGGGAATAGTACACATGCCAATAACAAGAATCCAGTGAAGCAGCCAACTTGTCACCACAGAAATGCAAGTCCAGAAATATTATGTTTCTGAGATCAAGACTGCAAAACCATACATGCATTTTCCATTTTAGGATTTCAGCTTGACTGAACATTTTGGTACCAATAAAGCAATGGAACTGAAGTTCTCTGTAGCACGGACATTGTGTCTATATTCAGAAGAGTCTCATATGGGTTTGACTGATTAACATGTCTGAGGTCACATTTCTGAGTGATACAGAAGAACTAGAAAATGCGGGTTCTGCTTCTAGTTTGTGTGGGAGTTGCTTATTGTGAGAATTTCACATATACAGAAAAACTATTCAAAATCTTATTTATAGTCATGAAAGTGATCAATTTATAAAAAATATGCTATAGAATAGAATCAGATTACAATAGCCACAAATTATCTATTTAAATAAAATAAATGTATGATGATCATAAACTAACAAAATGTAAACTTGAAAGCAAGTTGTAAAAAACATAACAGGTTCTCACTACCCTATAAAATGTGACTTGATTATTAAGAAAAATTATATTTATATTTAAGTAAACTTTTACACTATACATATACTCTCATGTTTATTGTAAAGATTGTTTCTGTTGCTAAAATTTTCCAATTGGGTGGGTTTACTAGAAAAAAAGTCCACATGTAACTTGTTGCAGTAGAAAAATCATGATGATGTAGTGACTAGTTATCAAGACATTTATAAGAAACAGTAATGATGTCATATAAATATAGGTCACATGATTAAATCCAGACTCAGTCTTTAGCTTTGTGTTTATATGTAAGGCATCTAAGCCCTATTTAGTATTCACTTTGAGTTCATATTTCATAAGCAAGTACATAGTAGAAAAGTAATATGATGAACTTGAATGTCTACATTATCGTTATCTTAGAAATTGGTAGATAAAGAAGGATCACTTTTGAGGATTTCTGTAAATTGAATGAAACAAAATCCTCTCAACCATGGGAGAGCTATGCCATAGTGATCATTTCAGGTAATAACTTGGAGGCAAGAGTGGAAGCACTTTTATACCAGGAGCAATTATGGCTAAAATTGCATAAGATTCAGCAGCGTTCTAATGGATGCCTTTTTTTTTTTTTTTTTTTTATAGCGAATGGCAGCAACTCTGTGAGTGAAAGAACAAGACACAAAGTGACACAGAGGAAAACATGCAAGTACTTATGTTTCTAAAAGCGTCACTTAATAAATTATAAGAAGACTTAACAGAAGTCAAGTGACTGAAGTAGGAAGCTTGGGCTTATTCCCCAGATAGCCCTAAAAAGACTGGAAGGCAGGAAAGCTGGATATAGATAATGAATGAAATATTTACAAAACAAACCCCACAGGCAATAATAATTGAATATTTTATGGTTTGACTTATTCAACTTTTATGATTTAATTTTGTTCTTTATTGAGTTTAATTATCTTATCCCTAGGGTCACATGCCTTGAAAACTTTGAAAAAAAAAGTTATTTTGATTACCAGGCAGGATTTCCAAGCTCTCTTTAAACTAAAATAAGTATTTTATTGAACTTTTTTTTTTTTTTACCTGAGGGTTTATGTTCAGCATTTTAAAGATGTCTTCTGTTCCATTAAAGAAAATCCTTAACACTTTAGCAAAGACAGTGCCTTCTAAAATAAATATTAAAAAAATTCTGAACCTCATGGCTACTTTTACTTATCAAATTTGAATAATATCTTCAATATCAACACATGGGAAATACAGTGATTATTTTAAATATTTTGTAATTTATAAGACCACTGCAAACATCATTCAAAATAGAGAGATACTCAAAGCATTTTCCCTAAAATCAGGAATTATAAAAGCATACTCACTCTCTACATTTCTGTTCACTAGTGTGCTTGAAGTCTTAGCTAACACAATAAGCATAGTGAAGATCAAGAGGATACAATGAGAAAACAAAGTCAAAGTATCCTTATTTGTAGATTATTCAATTTTATATATAATAGATCCTACCTAAACTTCTACAACTGATAAATACATTCAGTAAAGTGGTGGGATACAAATTGACACACAAAGTTAGTAGCTTCACATATACACATGATAAACACACCAAGAAAGAAATAGGGGAAACAATACCATTCATAATAGCTTCAAAAATATTTTGCAATAAATCTAATAAGGATGTGAGAAACTTGCATGATAAAAACTTTAAGATGTTGAAGAAGAAGTTGAAGAAGATACCAGAAGATGAAAAGACCTCCTGTGTTCATGGATTGGTATAATTAAGATTGTTAAAAATAACTATTATATAAGAAGCTTATTACATACTGAACAAAATCCTCATCAAAGTTTCAACACAAATTTAATAAACAGAAATTTGTTAAACAATCTTTTTTTTTTTTTTTTTAATTTTGAGACAGAGTTTCTCTGTGTAGCCATAGCTGTCCTGGAACTTACTCTGTAGACCAGGCTGGCCTTGAACTCATAGAGATCCACCTGCCTCTGCCTCCTGAATGCTGCAGTTAAAGGCGTGTGCCACCACCACCTGGCTTTCGATCTTAAACTTCATATGGAAACACAAAAATCTCAGAATTATTAAAATAATCTTGAACAATAAAATAACTGATGGATATACCATTCTTCCCCATTTTAAGTTATGCTACAGAGCTGTAATGATAAAAATGTATGGTGCTGGAATAAAAATAGCCATTGGTCAATAGAACAGAATGGGGATGAGGATATAATTCCACTCATCTACAGATAGCTGACTTTTGACAAGGACTTCAACGTAAGACTTGATAGCCAGAATCTGATAGAGGAGAAAGTAAAGAATTGGCATAGGAAAAGTCTTTCTAAGCAGACCCCTGATAGCAAAGACAAACAGTTGTTAATGAGACCACATGAAGGTTAAAAAATTTTGTACAGCAAATGATACCATCATTACATTGAAGAGGCAGAGGATAGAAAAGGGGGAAACCTATACCTTTGGCAGAGGGTTAATATCTATAGTATACAAAGGACTTAAAAAAACTAATCATCAAGAAAATAAATAAACCAATTAAAAATGGGGCATGGCACTAAACAAGGAGTTCTCAAAAGATGAAACACAAATGGCTGAGAAACATGTAAACATGTTCAACATCCTTAGCCATTAGGGAAATGCAAATTAAAACTAATCTGAATCAGAATGGCCAAGATCAGAAAATACAAAAACATAAACAAATGACAACAAATGCTGGCAAGGGACATGGGGACAGGGGAACACTCACTTACTGTTGGTGAGAGTGAAAATTGATGCAGCCACTGTGGAAATCAGCGTGGAGATTCCCCCTAAAGCTAAAAATAGATCTGCCAGAAGCTCCAACTATACCCAAAGTACTATATATTTTCTATAGAGATACTTGCTCTTTCATAATCATTGCTGCTTAATTCATAGTAGCCCCAAATTGGAAACAGCCAGTGGGCTGATGAGTGGATAGTGAAAATGTGGTACATTTATAGAATATTATTGTTAAGAAAAATAAAAAATTCAGATATATGAATAGGACTCAAAATAATCATGCTGCATGAGCTAACCCATACCAAGAAAGATAAACATTGCATATTTGCTATCATCTGGATGCTGGTTTCTAAGCTTTGGGTATCTGTATTTTATTTAGAATACCCCAAGAGTTTAGGTAACTATTAAGAAACCATGGGAGCAGGGGATCTTCCAAGGAAGGGGAAGTAAAATGTACTGTTGTGTTAAACAGTAATGGTTAAATGAGGTAGGGAGGAAAGGGCAGGACAAAGGAGAGAATTCAGGGTAGGATAACTAACATTAAAGGTAGAATACAGTGGGGGGAGGGGTAACTAACTTTAAAGGTCTTTTGAAAAAGCCTTATGGAAACCTAGGCCTATAGAACATCAGTTCTCAACCTGTGGGTCATGACCCCTTTGGGGGCTGTATATCAAATATCCTGCATTTCAGATAACATTCTAATCCATTCCATTCATATTAGTAGCAAAATTACAGTTACAAAATAGCAACAAAATAATTTTATGGTTGGGAATCACCACAACATGAGGAACTATATTAAAGGGTCAAGGCATTAGGAAGGTTGAGAACCATTGTTACAGAGTGTATACATACACATAAATAAAAAGAGTTCACATGAAATTATCTTACAGTGGGGTGACAATACCCTAGTTAGACACAATACCCTGCCAAATAAAAAAAAAACCCACTAGTAGGAATTGGGTCTTTGAGTTGTTGGTCTATGGGATTCCATGCCCCTCAAACATTACAGAGTATTGACCATGACATTGGTTACCCTTCAGAATAAGATGGTAAGACCCTATTGCTGAAGACACCAGATTCTTTAGCCATAGAACACGGAGAAATCAAGCTGGTACCAAAGAATCATCCCCACTAGCTAGCTTTCATAGTGATGCAGGTGCTAAGCAAACTGCCAGAGCAGAAAAGTAATCATCAATTTCACTCACACACCCTAAGAACTACTTTAACAGCCTTCCTGGCAAGATATGCTCACCAGTGCAATAGTGGCATGAATGTTATAGGAGTAATAAACCATGCTTTGATTGGGTTTAAGACCTGCTCCATGAGAGGCAACCTATACTGGACACTGTCAACAAGGCCAAGAACCTGTGGGAACTAGTAGAAAACCTACTACTATGACTCTGCAAAATGGACATAGCATTAAAATGATTCCTAATGACTTATTGCTATGCCCATAGATCAGTGCATCTCTTATCCCTTACCAGAGATACTTCTTGCAGTAGATGGAGATTAATATAGAGACTCACAACTGGTCAACATACAGAGAATAAGAGATTTTGGAGTGCTTAGCCTTAAATGGGAAATATATTACACGCTTCCCTGAAAGGCTCAGGGATCTACACAGAAGAGGGAGAAGAAAAATTTTAAGAGCCAGAGGCAGAGGGTGAATTCAAGGAAATAGTGTTTTTCAGACAACAGGGTAGATGTCTATATGAACTTACTGGGGTTGTGACAACATCCACAAGCTCAAGCCAGACAAAATCTTAGCATGGAGGAGGGATTGACATTTCGTTGCTGCTGGGAGAGGGAAAGTTGGTTTTCTTTAATCGAGTGATATATAATATATAGCCTTCTCACCCAGGTGCGGTAGGCCAACACAAATTGGATTGGATGGGAGGAGACAGAGAGAGAGAGAAGAGGGAGTGAGAAGAGGAAGTGAGAGGGAGAGGAGAGGAAGATGGAGAGGGAAGGGCAAGAGGAGGGAGGGAGGGAGGAAAGGAGGGGGGAAACACAAGCAAGCATGAAAGCATGGAGGTGGGTGAGTATGGAGGAGAATCTGGGAGGAATTGATGCATGTTCATGTGGCGGCCAGAAAGAGGTCAACTTCAGGTGTAATTCCTCCGGAACCAGCTACCTTGTTTTTTAAACAGAGTCTCTTAATGGGACTTGGGCCTGCACGTGGCAATATGCTTGGCCTTATTTTTACATGGGTGCAGGAGATTAAGCTCAGCTCTTCATTCTTGCATATGGCAAGTATGCTATCAGCTGACCTATCTTGCAACCCTATCATATTTTTCATCACTAATAAATATATCAGGATGTGATAGCATCTCACAGCTGTCTACTTACTATTATTTTATTTGGATAAAATGTTTCTTAGCCCTATTTATGCTCCATCATGAATATTAAAAAATACAGAAGAAATTAGGGCTGGAGTGAAGCCTCAGTGGGTAAAGGACTCGCTGTGCAAGCTTTAGGATCCAAATTCAGAGCCCTAGAGCCTGTGTAAAAAAAAGAAAAAAAGGGCAGACACAGTAGCTGCCTGCAATCCCATCACTCTGGAGTCACAGAGAGGAGAACTATGGAGAAAACAGACCAGCTACACTAGCCAAAAGGATGATCCCTGGATTCCACAAAAGACAATGCCTCTAAAGAGTGGAGAGTGATTGGGGAAGGTGCCTATATCAGCTTCAGGCCTCCACACAGGCAGGCACCACCCCATCCCATACTCTTACACATGGGAAAATGTGCACACGTACATGAACACATATAAAATCTATATTAATTAATCTACTAGTCAATACTTGGACAAAGGCAACTCCATGTAAATAGGCATTTAAAGGCTTGGCACTGTTATAAAAGTTATCGTAAGAGTTTTAAATTTTATACTCATGTACCTACACATGTGCATAAATAAATATAGGAAGTGCTTGGATGAGAAATATACATGTACTTTACACAGGCGTTTCTATTTTGTCTCTGACTCTCCTGACACATCCACTCCTGTGAATTACTTACTGAACTCTGAAAATAAACTATGACAAATAAAACATCACAGAAGTCTTTGAGTCTCGCTTCCTTTTTTCTTGGAAGCCAGTCAGCCTCTGTCTATAGAAGCAGTTCTATGGCCTTGTACTATAACTCTGTTGAAAAATTGCACTGGCCTGCCAAATATCTTAATGACTTTCCTCTCAGCAGTTGGTAATGGTGAAATGTTATTCTAGTAACCATAATGTCTCTCATAAAACAATTGCGTACAATATGTACTGTACTTCCATTTCAGCGAGCTCTTCTGCCAGAATCGCAGTCCCAGTAACCATTTAGCTTTTCATAGCAAACTGCTTACCAGTCCTTCAAGTGTAATATTGCAGAAAGAGTGAAGAAATGTGTGATTAAAACATTCACCGTAAGTGGACCGTTTAGCACAACCTGACATTGCAAAATAAACCAGCCTTCACATATGTAGGAGCTCATCATAGAAATGACAGTTCTATGTGGTCATTTAATTTTATGATCTCAATTCTCGCATATATTGCTCACATAAATATAGTGTTCTCCTGCAGGGAGGTCTGCTGGGTGTTATAAAATCAGTGAGACCTCAATAGGTTCAGAGGGACATCTTTTATAATTATTGCTATAAAATTTCTTGACAATGCACTTTGTTGTCCAGTGGCAAAAAGAAAATGATTTTCCAAAAGAATAGGTTTCAACAATGAGAATAACAGAACCTGGGAATTTGTTCCTGTGTTCAGCCATACTTAAATTACTTTTCTTATTTTACCTTTTGGAGGCCTTGTTGTTCTTCAGAATAAGTTTTTAAAACAATCTTCAGTTAGAGGCCAGCCAGGTTTGAACAGTTTTCTAGTTTCATGAGTCAATGTAGGCTAACTGGATAGAAGTACTAATTTCTTGCTAATTACAATTAAAATCTATTTGCAGGAAATTAAAAATATACTGGTTCTTTTGTACAAAGTGTTTTGATCATATTCACCCTTTGCAACACTTTCCAGATCTACCCCCATTTCTCATACACCAACTTTGTCCTTATGAAAAAAATCAAAACCAATTAATTAGCTCTCCCCAAATTTTCTTGGATGTGGGACACTCCACTGGAGCTTGTTTGACTTACCAAGCTCTGCTAATAGAGAACACTGACTTTCTCTTTCTCAGCTGGTGATAAGTGTCTATAGCTCCACAGCTAAGGGTGGGATTTCAGGTCCAGCTCCCCTCTCCATGCTGATATTTGGTACGGCTTGGGCTTGCACAGGTCTTGTGTATGCTGTCACAACGTCTGGAAGCTCGTATCTGCAGTTGCTCTGCTTTGTTCAGAAAACACTGCTTCCACATGGTCACCCATCACCTTTGGCCCTTACTCTTTCCACTCCCCTTCCACAATAGAGATGAGGAAAGAGGAGATAGAAGAGTTCCATAATATCTGAATTAGAAATCGTTTGAAGAAAACTCCTAGCAATTTTGAAAAATTATACCATTAGCTCTATAGTTTGAAGGATATTGCTATTTTTTCCCTGACTTCTCAGTTACATATTTGTAGATTTTTTTTCTACCATGTATCAGGGTATTTGATGGTCTCTTGGCTTTTGTATCTTGTCTAAGACAAAAAATTGTGATTAGTACTGTTGCCTCGTGTGACAAATGCTTAATGGAATACTAATGGACTTAGGCGCTTGTTCCCCGATTGCTGGCTATGTAACCACTATAACAAATATTTCTTAGTGTGGCTATTTAAAAGTACAAAAATTCACTATTTATTGTGAAAAGGAAATAACAGTTGAGTATATTTGTAAATGTGAAAATGGAAGAAAGGGAAGGAAACTACAAGCCAAGACTTCAACATTGTGGAGAGAACATCAGTGCAGGATGGCACAGATGGAGAAAGAATGCCCTTGTCCGTATGTCAGCTGTATGATGCCCTGAGGGAGTAATTTGTCTGTGGCTTCTACTGTGTTTGGCTGGTTCAACAGTAGAGTAGAATTGGGATGATGGTGTAGCTCTTTCCCAGCCTCACATCTGAGTTCTGGGCATGACTCCACCTTCATTTGCAGAGATGGGTATGCAGTATGATCTTAAACCACACAGGAAATTGCATTCTGTTCATCATGGTAATTGGTTTGCAAAGGACACCACCATAGTCCAAGTAAATACCTCTCAGTCTATTTCAGCAGTTTTGTAGGAACCAATGGAAAACAACAATGACAATGTGCAAGATTAATTTTGAAGCTGATTTTGCAGGAATTGTGAAGCAAGATTCCTTCTTTGCCCTGATTTCACCACTTGGTGGGGCTTGAGACTGAAACTTTCATATGTAAGGAAACAATAAAAAATTTAAATAGAGAGAGGAGACCATTGATTACCATTTGAATCATTTACTTAAGAGTCACTTAAAACCAAAGCTACTCCCAGAAAATTTTAGTCAAAGCAAACTAAGTTACCTAAAACTTGGCATGGAGAGAGCATCTACTAGTCTACATGTTCTTAACTATGCTTCTTATGCAGCAGCCAGCGGTCATTATTTCTCTTTGACTAAGATAGCTCAAGTTTAGTTTTTACCACTTACAACCAAAAGAGTATCAGTGAGCCATTCTTAGCAAAACCAGTTTTCATCATGGTGACTGCTGCTTATCCTGTGTGTATATAGGCAACAAATTCACTTTCATTCAATTAACAAAGTTATCCTGATAGAGTAGTTTTCAGTGAGTGTCTTCGTGTGTTAAGTAATCTGGATGCAGCAATGAAAAGACATAGGGTTTATCTTCTTAAGGTAGAATCTAATGGCAGAGATCATTGAGGAAGCAGATAAACAACTGTATGAGAGAATATAATATGCTGGGAAGTTGGTCAGTATGTAAAATAAATGAAAACAAATTAATAAAAATATATTTAAAAAGATAACTATTGGAGACTGAGTTCCTTAGCAGATTATGGGAGGGCTGAGAAAGCAAGACAGATAGAGAAATGCTGAGAAAAAGATAAGGAGAAGGGAATTTTGTAAAAGTATGAAGTCTATAAATAAATGAACATAACTATAGTCACCCGATTTTTCTTTTACAAAGACATGAAATACATACATTGGAGAAATGATAGCCTCTTAAATAAATGGTGCTGGGAAAATAGTATACATATGTAGTAGGAAGAAAATGAATTCCGATGTCTCTTCTTGCACAAAACTCAATTTAAACTGAATTAAACGCCTTAATGTAAGACCAAATACTTTGAGGCTGTTAGAGGGAAAGGAGGGAAATTTCTGTGAAATACAAATTCAGGCACAGGCTTTGTAAAAATATCTCCAGTAGAACAGACAGAAACCCAAGAATTGAACGATGACACTGAATGGAACTGAAAAGCTGTACAACCAAGGAAGGACACTGAAGGGATCTCCATGCTGATCTCTAAAGTACCTACACTAGTATACACACCCAACACTATTGTAAAAGGTTTTTCTCTCCCCATATCCTCACCAGCATTTGCTGTCATTTCATTCTTGGTGACAGTCCTTCTGACTGGGATGAGGTAGAATTTCAAAGTAGTCTTAATTTGCATTTCCCTGATAGCTAATCATGTAGAAAATTGTCTATTAGGCACTCACATTTCTTCTTTTAATTATTTTATTTTTTATTCTTTGAAAATTTTATATATGGATGTAAGGAAATACGCACCCAACTCCCTTATAAATTCACGTCTTCTTTCCTGATAACTCACTAAGTCCAAGCCATGCTCTCTATATGTGCTTGGGTGTGGGAACATCCACTGGAACATAGGAAACCTGCAAAGCCCACATCCTAAAGAAGAATAATTCTTCTTCCCCCAGAAGCTGTTAACTGCCAATATCTCCTCAGTACAAGGTGGAGCCTGGAGTTCACCCCTCTCATCTGTGTGGGCATATTGAATGCCTTGATCTTGTGTAGTCTTTTTTTTTTTTAAAGATTTATTTATTTATTATGTATACAGTGATCTGTTTGTATGTATGTCTGCACACCAGAAGAGAGCACCAGATCACATTATAGATGGTTGTAAGCCGCCATGTGGTTGCTGGGAATTGAACTCGGGACTTCTGGAAGAGTAGTTAGTGCTCTTAACCTCTGAGCCATCTCTCCAGTCCCTCTTGTGTAGTCTTATGTGTAGTGGGTAGCCATTCCAGCTTTGACCTGGAAGTTCCATCCCCCATTGTAACAGTCATGCCTCAAAGGAGGGGCTGTGACAGGACACTGAAGACCCGGGATCCAGATGTACAGGCTCTCTTGATTCTGGACCCTGGACAGTGGAGGTACACCAAGCAGAGTTCTCCAGAGAACACCTCTGGACTGTGCTACATCTTTCCCAGACCCTGTAAACTATCCCTTTACTTGTAAGTTACCCCATAAAATAAACCTTCCTTTTAACTACGTTGAGTGGCCTTAATAATTTCACCAATATTTACGCATGTAAACACAGATGCTATGAGCTCATGCATGCAATAGCAATGTCATATACAGAAGACAGCATTCCACAGCATTCCTCCCCACCCTTTAGCTCTTACATCCTCTTTGGCCTCCTTTTCTGTGATGTTCCTGAGCCTTGGTAGTAGTGTGGTCAATACAGATGTCCCATTTAGGGCTGAGCCCTCATTCATCACTTATTCTCAGCATTCAGTCTCTTTAGTGATTGCTGTCCACAGAGACAGTATGATGTTTCTCTGACTAAAGTTGAGAACATTCCAGGTAGAAGAATAAATGTGAATATTTAAAAGACGATTTGATAGCACGGGCATTTTGTAAAATAAAAATAGGAGTTCTAACATAGAGCCTATGACCTTTTTAGCCACGAGTCTTGACCAGGGTTACAATACCAGGAACAAAACTCCTGCTCCTACTGAATGTGCCTCAAATTTAACAGAAGTTTCCTCTTCTGAGACTTATCTCTTTAAATTTGCAGCCCATTTTTTTTGCTTGGGATCTTTGTTTTCACGTTTTAGTTTTTGAGTACTATTCTGTAGGCTGGATTTTCACTGGTTTTAGAAATGCAAATTCATATGTGTATGAAGTCATGTAAATAGAGTTAAACACACACACACACACACAAATACAAAAATGACCATCCTCAATAGATGCAAGAGAAGCCTTCGATAAAATCTCACACTCCTTCATGATAAAAGTCCCAAGGAGAACAGGACTGTAGGAAAGTCACCTTATAATGAAGATTATATATGGCAAACCCATAGTATACGACATTCTGAATGGAGAGAAACTTGAAGGTAACCCATCAAAATCAGAAAGGACATGGGTTTACCCACTAACGCCTCCCCTATTCAGTGCGGTGTTCAAAGTCCTGTCACGACAACAAGACAAAGAAATGAAAGTCACACCAACAGGAGAAGAGGTCTGCACATTCCTGTTTGCAGACGGGGTGATGCTTCACACAAGAGTCTAAAGCCTCCGTAAGGAAAATAGGACTGACCAACACTTTCAGAAACGTGACAGGGCACAAAATTAACATATGAAAATAGACAGTTATTCTATATACCAATCTAAAACACACTGAGAAAGAAATCGGGGAAATAATACCATTTGCAATAGCCTCAAAAAATATTTTTAGAGTAAGGAGATGAAAGTAAGACCTCTATGATGAAATTCTTAAAACTTTGAATAAAGAAATAGAGGAAGACACTAGAATACAGAAAGATATCCCATGCTAATGGGTTCATAGAATTAATATTGTAAAAATGATCATTCCATCAAAAATGACCATCCCATCAAAGCCATTTAAAGGTTCAATGTAATCCCAGTCATGATCCCCATCACATTCTTCACAGAAATGGACAAATAATCTTAATATTCATACAGAACCAGATAGATTAAGCAATCCTGAGAAAAAGAATAGTAATAGAGGCATTACCACACTTGCTCTCAAGTAATAAAAATAGCATAGTATTGCCATAAAATAGATATGTGAAATAGATATTGGTGAAATGGAAATGAAGAGCCAGATTTAAACTTAAGTAATTACAGCCAAATATTTAACAAAGACATGAAAAATACACACCAGAAGGAGCTGGAGAGATGGCTCAAGGGTTAAAAACATTGACTGCTCTTCCAGAGGACCCAGGTTCAATTCCCAGCACCCACATACCAGCTTACAAATGTCTCTAACTTCAGTTCCAGGGGATCTAAAACCCTCACACAGACATACATACAGGCAAAACAGCAGTCAATGCTCATAAAATGAAAATAAGTGTTTTTTAAAAAAATTCTTTAAAAACTAAACTAAAATAAAAAATGCACACCAAAAAGAGAGAATCTTCAAGAAATGGCATTGGAAAACTATGTGTCTAGATATAAAAAATAAACGTAGGTCATTATCTTTCATCCCATAAAAAATTAACTCCAAATGCATTAAGAACCCCAACATAAACCCTGAAACTCTGAAAAATGGTAGAAGAAAAAATAGGGACTTCATCACAAAATATAGACATAGGTAAGGCCTTTCAAATAGTAGTCCACCTATTTAGGAAGTAAGACAATAACTGGTCAATTAGATCTCAGGAAATTAAACAGTTTCTATATAGCAAAGGCAATCCTTGTATCTCCAGGATAAACAAAGTTTGTCACAGCAAATTATCTTTTTGATGCATGCCTGTATTTAGTTTACAAATATTTTTTTGAGAAATTTTACACCTATTTTTTATTTTTTAAAAATAATTTATTTATGCCTACAAGTATGTCTGTGTGAGAGTTGCGGATCCCCTGAATCCAGAGTTATAGACAGATATGAGCAGCCATGTGGATCCTGGGAATTGAACCTGGGTCCTCTGAAAGAGCAGCCAGTGCCTTTAACCTCTGAACTGTTCTTCCAGCCCAAGAAAATTTGCATCTATCTTAACTACAGGTCTGTCATTCTCATTTTTTGCTGTGTTATTATCTGGTTTTAATATTAGAGTAATACTTGCCTTACAGAAAGAGTTTGTGAGGGTTCCCCCTATTTCTTCTTTGTGGAATAGTTTGAGAAGCTTGTTTTTTAGTTTCACTTGAAATATTGGGGTATAATTCTGTTATTAATCTGTCGGGACCAAAATTTTTTAATACTGTTCATTCTCCTTTATTATGATAGATCTGGTTAAATAATTACTCTCATCTTGGGTTAACTTGGGTGGACAATATGTACCTAGAAATTCACCAATTTCTTTGGTTTTCCAACTTAGTGATTTTCTAACTTCGTGAAATTTAGGTTCTTAAATCCTGTCTTTATGATTTTATGGATTTTATTGTATTTGTTTTAGTGTTTTCCGGTTTGTCTTATTTTATTAGTTTGGGTATTCTCTTTCTTCCATTTAGTTAATTAATCTAAAGGTTTGCCCATCTTCTTCATTTTTATAGTAACCAAATCTTTATTTCATTGATTCTTTGTCTTTTTTCCCCCATTTCATTAATTTTATCCTAGTTTTGGTTATTTCTTCTCATCTACCATTTGGTATTTATTTTTTCTTTTCTTATTTTTACAAATCGTGGAGGGCTATCATTAAATTATTTATTTGAGTTCTTTCTTGTTTTTAATGTAGATACTTAGAGCTATAAATTTTCCTCTTACAATTGCTTTCATTATATCCCAGAATTTTTGATATGTTGTATTTTCATTCGAATTCCAAGATTTAAAAAATTTCCTTCTTGATCTCATCAATGTTTCATTCATTGTTCTAAAGTGGGTTATTTCATGTTCATTTGTTGGAATCTTTTCTGGGAGTTTTCTTGCTTTTCACTTCATTCTGTGTTGGTCAGATAAAATACATGCAATTATTTTAATTTTTTAAAATTTGTTAAAAGTTTATTTGTGTACCAATATGAGGTATATTTTAGAAAAAAATTTCCATGGGCTGTTGATAAGAATGTGTATGCTGCAGTGCTAGGATGTAATATTCTGTAAATATGTTAGGTCCATTTGGTCTATGATGTAATTTAACTTTTTTGTTTCTTATACATTTTTTCCATGGTGAAAGTGGGATACTAAAGTCATCTACCATTACCAGGTTAGGGATAATCAATGACATAATGTCTACTAATATTTGCTTTATAAAATTGGGTCAACCAAGTTTGGTGCATATATGTTTAGAACTTTAATATTTTCCTTGTGGAGTATTCCTTTGGCCAATATGAACTACATTCTTAATAGAGTCTTACTACTTTTAGCTTAAAGTTTATTTTGACAGATATTAGAATAACGGTGCCCAGTTGTTTCTTGTTTCCACTTGTTTGCGATCTTTTTTCTATCCCTTCAGGTAGTCTATCCTTGAGGATAAGTTGTTTTTTTTTTTTTTCCCCAACAAAGAGATGGATCTTGTTTTCTAACCCAACTGGCTAGTCTGTGTCTTTCAACTGGAGAACTGTGGTCATTAAGTTATTAATAAAAGACATGTATTGTAATATGAATGGTCCAGTGCTGGATAAAACCACTGATGTCCTTTCTCACTCAATCGCCTAAATAGTACCTTCTAACATCATAGCAGCTAACAACCAAGAGGTTCTAGTTTGTTCAAGATTGGTTTCATTGTGTCCTACAACCAAATGTGTTGTGTTTAAGCAACAGATTTTTGCTGTCTAGGTATGGTGGGCAACTAAACACATTGGTGGTAGCCTGTGTTGTTTTGGTTGCCTGTGAGGCCCCTATGAACAATAATTCATGGGATGGTAACCTGTGTCTGGCACTGAGATTTTCATTTAATAATGCATATTTTCTGGAAGAAGCATTGCTCATCAATGTGGGATACTTCTGTTCAAACTCTCTTTTTCAAAAAAAATTATACTTTTAATTAGTTTATAAACTCAGGATGTTTTATAAGTCTTCTCTATGCTTTCTTAGCTGTACCTCCTCTGTCTCTATTCTTGCTTGAATCTGTAATTTTTATGATATCTGTTTGATTATTTCTACTTTGCACAACTGACTTCACGGTACCATTTCTCTCTACCCCCAACCCTTAGACTTTTGGGTATGCTTTTACGTCACTTCAGTCTCAAAGTTCTATATCTAGTACTCTATGTAGGGCTAGTTTGGTTGTGTAAATCTATTCAATCTGCTAACATGGAAAGTTTTTCTTTTTCCTTTAATTATAATGAATACTTTTGCCAGGAATTTTAGGTTGGCACCTTAGTTCTTTCAGATTTTTAAGCATGTTGCTCCTAGATCTTTTTACTTTCAAAGTTTTCATCTAGAAAAGGAGTAGCATGACAGATGGAGGGAAAAGAAATTGAATGTAGTCAAAGTATTTGATATACTTGAATGAAAATGATTTAGGAGTGGAAAGAAATGGGATTGAAATATAGACATGATAACTTGCTTAGGGAAGGGTTTATAAGCAAGGGAATATGATCCTTACATTAAAACAAATATAATCCAATAAAGCCTGAAGTTGATGTGGTGAAATGGTTGACTTTGATTCATCTAACAAGTACAAACACAGATTATCAAAGGAAAAAGACTCTATTCAAGAAGATTATTGCAATAAAGAGATCTAGATAATG
This sequence comes from Onychomys torridus, assembly GCF_903995425.1. NCBI lineage: Eukaryota > Metazoa > Chordata > Mammalia > Rodentia > Cricetidae > Onychomys > Onychomys torridus. The sequence goes on from NC_050449.1 coordinate 83,222,812, forward strand.
GGGTTGAAGGTGATTACTAGAATAAGAAGAGAGTTCCAAGGACTATAAGTCATTGACTGTGAAGAAATCAGATGAATGGACAGAAGGTGCATTCATAAATATTTGACCAGAGAAACTTGTACCTTGAGGTCAGACACCTCCTGGGAGAGGGTTTGTACACAATAGTGATGATGGGACAAAAATCCCAAACAACAGACGTTTGGGAAAATGAATTTAGTAAACATTTTTGTTCAGATTAGCCAGTGGGTACAAAGTGTTTAGGCTGTGACTAGTGAGTCATGGAATAAGAATTTGGAGTCTGCGTGAGGATTGTCAAATGTAAGCAAGAGAGGCTGCTGTGGGTTTGATTTGAATTATGTGGGAAGTGATGATTCTCTACAGAAAGTCATATCCTGGGCTATGAAAAGAGTGGAGGCATTTTGTCTCATAGGATCATTGTCCTTGTGTAGATTAACTGGTCAAGTTTCAGAAAGAGGACTTTAACTATGCTTTGGAGAAGTTGAGGATGAGATAAAATACAAGAATTACATAGTAATTCAAGTGTAATAGCCCTGGACCAGTTAGAGATAATAGTCATAAAGAAAGGACTGAAAATATTTTCAGAATGTAAAAAGAGATTGAAAAAAAAACCCAAATGAAAAATACAATAACCAACACCTGGAGGTCTTAGTGTTTGATTGTATCTGGGAGTTGAGCACAATACATTTTTGCAGTCAAAACTCTGTTAGGAAGTAGGTCCTGCTGATGAAGCTACAATTTTTCCTATGAGTTCTTTATTGTGTTTACTTTCTGTTATGCATGAGATCTTTGAGTCTTGCTTCACAAAACCCTTTTCACCTTTCAGGGACTTCATTTCCTCTAGCATGACTCCTTTCCTCCTACGCTCTTGCTTGGTCTGATTTCTTCAGTTCATAACCAGAAATAGACTTCAATATCTCTTGTAGTTAGTCAAGACTAGTTCCCAAAGTCGGTTTTTATAATTGATCCCTATATGGCAGGGCAGGAGCCAGAAGAACTGTAAGAGCTGGAAGACAGGCAGAAGGCTGCAAATGTTCTCTGCTAAACAGGATACAGCTCTTCTAAGTATAACTCTCAGCTGCTGAGGCTGCTTGCATTGGGCCTGCATAAGACAGACCTCACCAAATCAGTCACGGGAGGAGGGACTCCAGAGGCTCTACTTTTATTTTTTGTTTTAAATTTATTTTACATACCAACCACAAATCTTCCTCTCATCCCTCCTCACACTTCCCTCTTCCCCCTCTTCCCCTCAACAGGGTAAGTTTCCCATGGGGGGGCAGCTAAGCTTGGTATAATCAGTTGAGGCAAGATCAAACCCCTCCACACTTTATCAGGGGTGAGGAAGGTGTCTGATCATAGGTAGTGGGATCCAGAAAGCTGGCTCATGCACCAGGGATAGATCCTGACCACACTGCCAGGGGCCCCTCAAACAGACCCAGCTATACAACTGTCTCTTGTATGCAGAGGGTTTAGTGCAGTCCCATGCAGTTTCCACAGCTCTTGGTCTAAAGTTTGTGAGCTCCTTTGAGCTTGGTTCAGGTGTCTCTGTAGGTTTCCCCATCATGATCTTGACCCCAGTTGCTTATGTAATCCCTCTTCCCTCTTTTTGACTGGACTCTCAGAGCTTGGTCTGGTGCATGGTTGTGGATCTCTGCATCCACTTCCAGCAGTTACTGGATGAAGGCTCTACGGTGACAGGGTATTCACCAATCTGATTACCAGGGTAGGCCAGTTCAGGCACCCTCACCACTGTTGCTAGTAGTCTTTTCTGGGGTCATCCTTGTGAATTCCTGGGAATTTCTCTAGCACCAGGTTTCTCCCTTACCCCATAAAGTCTCTCTCTATCAAAATATCTCTTTCATTGTTCTCCCACTCTGTCCCTCCCCCAGCTTGACCATCCCATCCCTAATTTTTTCATTCAATATCCCCTGCCTGAGAAACTAGGAAACAAGTAGGACGCTAAGAGGGATATATGGATCACCTTGGGATGGGGAAACAGAGGAGATCCTGATGAGTAAACTGGGGATGAGGGGGGGGGCAATAGAGGATAGAGGCTCCACTTCTTGTTGATTAGCATTGTTACTGATGGATTCTGGGGAAGAAGACATCATTGTCTTCAGTCATGCACCCACTGATGAGCCTACCATGCTCCAACTAATAGATCCCAAACCACAATCACACATATGGCCCTGGTTGAGCTCATTGGGTCAGAAAACATAAAAATGACCTAAATGTAGAAAGAATAGTAGAAAAGAAAGAGAGCTGTGAGGATGGGAAGGAGCTGGGGAGAGAGGTGGACCAGGAGTAATAAGAATAAACTATATCCAAGTATGAAACTTCCCAATAATGGATTCAATGAATAGAGATTTATCCTTTAACTCCAGGTCTTAGTCTGACTTAAAATTAGTGTTAAAAATTAGAACCTATCTCATGCATCTAAATTATATCAATTCTTGTCTTAGTTTTACTGCTAAAAATATATTTAGGACATTGAAGAAATTTGTTTAGTGATTAAGAGTGTTTCCTAGATCTTTCTGGCTTCCACAGGGAGAGGAGCCACTGCCATATCTGCTCATCTGCAAAGGATGGTAGTGTGGAACTGCCCCAGTTTCATCATCAAGAGGAGCAGTTAGACATACAGCACCAAATCCAGTAATCTGAGGGTCTGAAACTCCTTCCGTGACAATGGGCTGATCACTGTAAGACTGTGGTAGTCGAGTGCACGGCTGTTGGCAAAGAGGTCATGGTGGTCATGAAATGCATATCAGGCCAGTGAAAACCAGCCACTTCTTACTGAGGACCACCATCAACATGAATGCATGGGCCACCCTCAGTAGCATCAGGCATGTGATCCTGAAGAACAAGTTTAGATCTCAGATCCCATGCTGAGTAGCTCCCAACCTCCTACACCCCTAACTGCAGGCTATCTGATGCCTTTTTCTGGCCTCTGTGGACATTTGTTCTCACATGCACATACCTACACATGCACACACATACACACAGATATAAAATATAACTTTAAAATATATATCTGCTATCACTGAACAGGTATTCTTAGGTTCCTATTAGTAATTTAATTTCATTGATATTTTGAAGAAGCCTGTGTACCCAGATCATGGAATAGAACAAATACCTAGAAGGCTCACATTAGGTCAATTTTGTAACAACACACTTTATCTTGATTTCTAGTACATAAATTAACTCTCTGCATTTTTTGATCTCTATGAAATAGTATAGTCTGAAAAATCTTTTATGTCTCATTTCTTTCTCTTTTTACTACATTAACGACATAGTGTTACTTGTAATCTGTGGGTAGTCATTACTGAATTGTATTCCATTGTTTAAATACATTGTAATTCATTTATTCCACCATTCAGAGACATTTGGTTTGGTTTTAGTTTCAGTTGAATGAGTAATGCTATTATAAAAATCCTTGTAAATATGTCTTCTACTGTACTAATTTAATTAATTAATTTCATAGAATTCCTTTATGCTTTAGATCTATGGATTACTATTTGATTTTGCCATTTTTGGAGATTATTACATATGCTGGATTGTGATCATAATCCCAACAGTTGTTTGACTTTTAGTCATTTTAATTCTTCGTTCTATACCTTCCTGTCTCTATGAGTGTTAACTATTGTTTTACATTGACTTCACAGGTAGATTTTACAATTTGTTTCCAAGAAGGCTTCTGGCAAAACATTCAACATTGAGCATGATTGTGGCCTTATAATTATGAGGACCTAAGTTTGAACCCCAGAACCCGTGTTGAGGGGTAGGAAGGAGAAGCAGCAGCAGCAGCAAGAGCAGCAGGGCATAATGGTGTACACTTGTAATCCCAGCACTATGATGGTGGGATTATAGGTGGATCCTTGGGGGTCACTAATCAGTCAGCCTAGATATTTGATGAGTTATAGGCCAGAGGAACCTTGTTTCAAAAAACAAAAACAAAGGCCAGAAGATTGCACCAAATGACATGAGATACATGCATGTGTGCGTGTGTGTGTGCGTGTGCGTGTGCATGTGCGTGTGTGTGTGTGTGTATACACATACATATATACACATTCTTAGGAGTATGGGTCAGGGATTACTTACAAAAGGTAGGGATAATGCAAAAACTGCTGCATCACCAGAAAGCCTGACCTGGGTAATGACTCCGATCAACCTGCAGCTCTGAAACTCTCTACTCAACTTGTAGGCATTCAACTATAGGGTCTCCTTGACCACCTCCCCAGTAACTGTAATTCTTACTTGATAACTTTTTGTTGTATATAATTTTACCATATTAAAGTAAAAAACCATCTTTTTTAATTAGACAAAAGGGGGAATGCTGTGAAACAATCCTTCTGTATACTGTACACTGTCTGAATATATGTTGCTATGATTGATTTAATAAACAAGATAACTGGTCAATAGCTGAACAGGATAAAGTTAGGCAGGAAAGCTAAACTGAGAATGATGGGAAGAAGAAGGGTGGAGTCAGAGGAGTCCCCAACCAGACACAGATGGAGCAGGAGATGAATGTGCCATGCCAATAAAGGTACCACCATTTATCAGAGTGTAAATAAAGGATATGAGTAAACTTAAAATATGAAAACTAGTTAGTAATAAGCCTCAGCTATTGGCTGAGAATTTTCAATTAATATAAACCTCTGTGTATTTATTTTGAGAGTGGCTACAGGAGAGGAAAACTCATCCTGCACTCCTCAAAGCCAAGACTTAAATAGAATTTAAAGTTCTTAGAAGCCAGTTACTTGAGGACTACAGAAACAAAGCCCTTGGCCCAGACTCCAGACACCCAGGGGTTTCAAAAAGAAGTAACACATCCTGAAATGTACAGTTTGTCTAAGGAAAACAGCTAACTTTCCCGTTCTGCCCTCAACAGAATCTCAGTTCCCTATTCCTATCCTTGTCTACAAAAACCCCAGATTGAAGCACTAAGTAGAAATCTGGTCATGGTGTTTCTGAGTCTTGTACTCTGACCACAGCATAGCCTGGTCTGGGGCACCATCTCTCTGGTCTTCCAAGTTCTCATCTTTTCTTTTTTCTCACAAACTTAATTCGTACCTATTTTTACAGTGACGGCCTAGGCACCTTGTCCTGCAGTTGGCCTTGTTGGAGACTCCACCTTCTGCAATCATTTACTTCTTCTTTCGCTGATGGGTAGGGCCCTTGAGAACCTTCACATTCCTGTTCTTCCCAACTCTTGACTTTTGTTCACCTAAGTTCATCCTAAGGCATGAGCAAGTGTTCCAGTCTGGAGGGAATGTTGCAAACACACACACACACACACACACACACACACACACACACACACACACACACTACACAATTTATCCAAGTTTATGCATTCTTAAAGAACTTTTCTTGGAGCTGGAGAGACAATTCAGTGGTTAAGAGTGTATCATGCTCTTGCAGAATTCAATTTCCAGAACCCATATCAGGCTGCTTATAATTGCCTGAAACTCCAGTTCCAGAGAATCCAACACCCTCTTTTGGCCCAGTATGTACTGCGCTTATGTATATAAGCCCACACTGTCTCACACATGTAGTGGATAGCTGTTCCAGCTTTGACCTGGAAGTACCACCCCCATTGAGGCTTGGGTAACTGTCACGCCTACAAGGTGGAACTGAGAGAGGACCCCTGAAGATCTGAGATCTGGATGTGCCAGCTCTCTTGGTTCCTGGACCCTGGACACTGGAGGTAGACCAAGCAGAGTTCTCCAGAGAACACAGCCGGACTGTGCTACACCTTTCCCAGACCCTGTAACCTATCCCTTCACTTGTAAGTTACCCCACAAAATAAACCTCCCTTTTAACTACGTGGAGTTGCCTTAATATTTTAACCAACACACACACATATACACATAATAAAGAATAAAAATAAAACTTTATAAAAAGCTTTTCTGTTAAAAACAACTTATATATTACTGACCTCTTCTTAATGATTATTTTTAAATTTCATTTAATACATTTTATTTTTATTCCTTTTATTAAAAATAGATTCTCATACAATATGTCCTGATTATAGCTCCCCCTCCCTCTATTACTCCAAGTTCCTCCCTACTTCCTGTCCCTTCCAGATCCACTCCCTTTCTGTCTCTCATTAGAAAAGATCTCTAAGAAATCGCAACCAAACATGAAAAAATAAAATACAATCAGATGAAGCAAAAACTATCATATTGATGTTGGACATGGCAACCTAACGGGAAGAAAAGAGTACTAAGAGCAGGTGCAAGAGTCAGAGATGTACTTGTTCTCACATTTAGGAATCTCATAAAAATATTAGGCCTATTATTCTTAGGTTTGGTTTTTTTCATGGTGTGCCAGATTTCTTGGCTGCTTTATGTCAGGAGATTTTTAGTGGAGACATGTTCTCGTTGTTTATTGTGTTTTTGTGCTGGGGTCTAGGCATCTGGATTTGGGGTAATTATAGGTCTAGGTACTGATTTCTGGATTTATCTTTGCTGGGTTAATGTTTTCTTCCTTGGTGTCTGTTTCCTCTATGGATTTTCGGAGAGTGTGATGGCTGTGTGTTGCTTGTTTTCCTAGCCTGAGCAGCTGGTGTGATCAAGGGGAATGTCTGCTGGTGTTGGAGGCTGGGATACTGAGATGAATTGGGGGAGGGAAGGTTTGGGTAGGTCTTTACCATCCTTTGGGGATGGGGTCACAGAGGGAAGGGAGACCACTGCAGGTTTCCTGCTGCACAGCTGGGCATGGAACTGGGGATACTGGAGCTCAGGAGCAGTAGGAGAGGTGTAAATCTCCCTTCAGCCTACTTGTTGTCCTGGGAGGAGTGGCCTTTGGGTTAACAGGGGGAGTCTGATGGGGCTGGGGGCCCAGGACAAAGCAACAAGTAGGAGAGGAAAGTTAGAAGGGGAATGTCTGTGGGATCTACAGGAGATGGGAGCTGGAGGAGGTGGGGAAAGAAGGCTGCCATGGGTGTGTGTTCTGCTCCAGAGCTGAGGATGAGACTGGGGGATTGAATCTGGGGGAACAGAGAGAAGAGAAGATCTTCAGGTAGCCCACCTGGTATTCTGGCAAGCACCTGTGGATTAGCAGGGGTTGTCTGCTGGAGTTGGAAACTGAGATACTGAAGTGAGAACCCAAAACGTCTATTTAATAATTTATTAAGGGGTGCAATGGAAATACAGACTCACAAATATAGAACAAGGTAGATGCCATTGCTGTCCTGTCTTTCTGCCCAAGGGCAATGAGGACCAATTACAAGGTTTGCTCATGCTCTGACCACGAGAGAGAGAGAGAGAGAGAGAGAGAGAGAGAGAGAGAGAGAGAGAGAGCATGAGACCCCCTCCTCAGTTTCATCTGGTCATGTATCAAGAGATAACCATGCTCAGAGGGCCAGTCACCCCAAATGTCATTGGCTAAACAGATCAAACTCCCACAACAATTTCCCTCCCCCTTTTTTAATTAAGGAAGTTCTAATCCTAACATAAAACTATATACAATAAGAACAATTGCCAAATATTGTGCAGAAGAAAGAAAAGGTAATAACATTAACAAAAATGAAACTGCAACCAACAAGTACAATATAAAGCAAGAACCACATTCTAAATGTCCAGACCATAAGTAACTGACAAATTATGTAAATTATTCTAATAGCTGTTCTCTCCTGAAGAGTCCAAGTCTTGTACCTAACATGCCCTTAGCTAAGATATAAGAGAATTGTAACTGTAACTATCTAGTCTAGTCTTTAACTTCATCAAAGACCTGAGAAGGAAAATAATATTACCTGAATAGGCAGGAAGTGCAAGCAAGTGACTTCCTAAGACGCAAGAAATGACAGAAACAGCTGGCTGCCTAGACAGTCATCCAAAGTTTCTCTGCAATGTTGGGGCATCCAACTTTGGTTATAGGCTAAGAATATTTGACAGACCATTTTCAGAAGCAGGAAGATTTGAAAGATTGTCCTACCCTGTCTTGGAAAGGTTAGGCAATTACTTTTTCTTGTGTCCTGCTTGTCCAGATTGGACAGCATGCTTATTGTCAGCAGTCAAGGCAAGGGCAGTTCTTTGCGTAATAGGTCAGTTTTGCCAAGAAGAAAACAAGCTCCATATGGAGTGTCTTTGGTGCCCATCATCCTCTTGGGACTATATCAGTGCTGCCAGGAGCAGTTGTGTCTCATGTCAACAGTATTTTAAGTTATTTAAACATTTAAATGCCATATTTTGTAGGTCTTAAAGTGTTTAAAGATTACCTATCTATATGGAATATATCTTTGTGTATCTAGAAAACATAACTAATATAACTGTAAGTATGACAAACATGGGTGACTATTAACCTGTAGTTCTTAATAACCTATACAGCTTAAAGATTAAAGCTTCACATTATAAAAATAAACAATCTGTAAACAGATGCACAGTATAAGGACAATGACCTCAAGATTGTGACATTATACAAAAATATCTTAATCAGAGGTAGAAATATGTAGTACAATATGACAAAAATATCCTTAATTTGCATCAATATACAAAATTTCCTAAACAGAAGTAGAAACATACATACAATGCCCCTTCATAAAGCCTAGGAATGAGGGGGCAAACAACATTAAGTTTTTGAATTAGACACCACTAGTATCAGATTTTTATATCTATTTTTATATCTAACATGTAGTTAGTACTGAAAAATGATTTATAATACATCTCAAACACATTACATCAGTAATTAATGTCAATAACTTCTGCCTTATCAACAAATTTCCAAATCATGAATTTCCCTGATTTGACAAAGGAATAGAATGCAAGTCAGCATATCTTTCCATAGAAGGACTCTCATATTATGAACACACTTAATGTTGTCTTTGTCTTAGATTGTTTCATTAAAAGCTACACTAAAATGTAGATATGTCTTTCAGTAACTCCAAGTACTGGAAAGAAACTCTGGTATAATGAATTGTAGAATTTTCAATTGATCTATTTATTTTTAGGAACAAGATTAACAGAAATTATTTTTTTCCTTTGTTTCTGTTAAAATTTTATTTTATGTTAATTTCTCTTTCTGGTGCTGAAGATTGACAGTAGGATTCAAGTGTGATAGGCAATTGCTTTACCACTGAGATGCACCCACAACCTTGTGATCTTGATTTTATGCATGTTGGTAGGCTTGCTCTGCATTCACAAGAGTATCTTTATGGCTGCTTTCCCCCAGGAACAGACCTTGATATGAGTAAAGTGATTTGTTTGGGAAATGATACAGAAAATGCTGGTTGCAGGGTAGGAAAGTCTGTCAACGATGAAATATGACAATGTTTATAGTTTTAGAGGGTCAGTCATTATCATTATGAATAGGAGTGTGGTGGTGGCAAGTTGGAAGGCATGACACTGGGGAAGCAGCTGAGAACCCACATCTGATTGGTGGGCTGGTAGGGCAACAGAGGGAAGACTCTTGTTTTTCATTTAATCTCTAGTCTTTGTTTTTTGATTGAAGAATGAAGACAATTAACATTGACAGATTTTTATTAAAAGGTGTGAAGGTGTGTACTAACCCTTAACCCTTGCAACTTATTTATTTATTTTTTAGGGTTATATCATTTTCTGTTTCTCATTTACTCATTTGCTTTTTAATATGATTGATTGTTTCTGTTGCCTTATGGATGTGCTTATTGTTTTCTTCAGTGTACAGGATTCTTTCATTTTATTTTTTTTTACAGTGTTAGATTATGAATAATGAAATAGCTGTAAATTTAGCACATCCCCACAGAAATCATCAATACATGAAGTATCCTCTTTGTGGATCAAAGGAATGGATTACATGTACTGTGAGGGAGATATTAAAATTATGTATAAGCCATAGCAGCCGCCATACCTGTCATTGTGGCTACTTTATTCTTGAGCCTACTGAATGGGCACTTGAGTGACCACAGACTAAGTCAAATGGCCAAGTTATTTTGTCTTCTTGCTATTAAGTGATTTTTTTCTGTTGTTGTTGTTCATTTCTGAGGACTTAGTAACACCAGAGGCTGTTCTATTTCTCTATCTGAGATCCCCTGGTCTTCTGCATTCTTTTAGGGTTAGTGTTAGGCCTTTGACAATCACACCAAGCTATTTTCCACTGCTCAAGGACTTATGTGTATCAGTCTTAAAGGGGTTAATTACCAGGAATAATGCTAGGGACATTTTGCCCCACCAATCTGCATCACGGCTACCATTCACAGATGCACCACGTGATGTAGTTGAACCTTAGTTGGCTCTTGCAGTTGTCATGTGACAACAACCATGAAAAACTTTTCTTCATCATATGGAAAATCTTATCTCTATGTTTCTCTTCCAGGGTTTTACATAGATGTCTACAGTCCAGGGACAAGGTACTAGGGTACCAGGTATTGGGTATTTGGGTATGTCAGAGAAACTTTCATTCTAGTATTCCTGACATCCTTTATACTCATATGTCCTTCTTGCTCTGTTATGTATAAAACCTAAATTTCAAGTTGCGCACATCAAGATTCTGTAGGCCCAAGGGAAGGGAGGTCAAGACTGGGCATGCTGGCTCTTAACCTGAAGTGGTTAATAGCTTTTATTTTTTAATTGCCAGTAAGAGAACTAGATCTATTGACTGACAGTGAGTGATTCAGTCCTACAGGATGGGAAAGGAATGAGGGAAGATGACGTGGACAGAGCACCTGCTTCAGTTCTCCATGTGTTCTTGAGCAGTCTGTCTGTGCCTGCATCTGCTTCTGAATGAGATTTTGACATGGTATGTCTTGCTGAAGCTTTTAATTTATTAAAATATATATATTGGATATATATAGATTATATATGATATATTTTGAAGGAAAAGACTTTGCATTTTAATCCCTTCAATGACACATTTCTCTTCCTTTTTGAAGAAAGGATATACATATTAATTTTATACTGAGCCTTGACAATTATGAGTAAGAAATTGATAGAACTTACAAAGAAAGAGAGAAGAAGGAGGAAATGAGGGTAGGGTAGTACATATAGTACATACACACACACACACACACACATGCACACATACATACATACACATACACACACTCATGCACAAACATACACATACATACACATATATACACACATACATACATACACACATATTTATATGCATACACACATACACACATATACATACACATACACACATATACACATGCACACATACACATATACACACATACACACACATGCACACATATACATATACACACATACACACACAGAGACACACACAGAGACAGAAGCAGAGAGAGAAAGAGACACAGAGAGTGGGTGAGACAGAGAGAGATGGACAGAGACAGAGACATAAACAGAGAACTTACCACATTAATATACAGTATAACTGTCAAACTACTTACTAAAATGTCTGTGACACAAGTTTGGAACAAAATTGATTACAAAATCAGCTAATTATTGCTAATAATAGTGGTTTCTATGTTGGAATCTTGAGTTATACCATTAAATATTGAATGTGCTTTGTGTTCCTGTCTAGTTGTATTCAACTGTGCTTTGATTTTGATGATCTTTTTCTGACACTTTTATGATATTACTTAGCACTTTGGAAATTGGAGACAAACACATTTCCTAAGAAGGAACTGAAACAAAAGGTCCACAAACCATAGAAAATATGCATCATGTTCTCCATTGTAATTAGGGCTATCAAAGAGAGCTTTATTTATGCAATAATGCAGTTGGGAGAAAAGTAACCCTCAATTTACTTTGTCCCTTTGAAAGAATCAATTGTAATAAGTCAAATGTAATCAATTATATTTGGACATTTTGTGAAAGCAATGCTCTTTGTTAGTATTAATAATAAGTGTAGCACAGGAGCAGGACTTCCAGTCAGGGAGCATTGGGAGTGAGTTAAACTCGCAGAGGGAGCGCTGTTGTGAGGTGGAGTGCAGGTAGAAGGGCAGTGTGGGTGTTAGCTGGGAATGAGCACAGAAGAAAGGGCAGGAAGTGAGCTGTGAGGCAGGCTCATTAAGTGCTCTTTAAAATGTCAGCACGCTGGAACTTGTTCTTCCAACTCCGCAGGTACAAGACAGAGTTTATTCTCTATCCTTGTGATTAAAGATTAGTAAGGCAAAGATTATGAAGCAAAGCTCTGTTTAGTTTCCCAATGATGCTTGATTTATTTCATGCTTGCTAAGTAGAGGACTCTTATTGCCGTGTATTTCAGTTCTAACACTTTTAAAAATTCTAAGCTTATTTTATTTATTCATGTGTTTATTTGTGTGTGTGTGTGAGCATGCATGTGTGTGTGTGTGTTTTCTGTGTATGTGTGAGATGGGGTCTTGATACATTGTCTTGGCTGGCCTGGAACTCACTGTGTGGATCGGAACAGCTTCAATCTTGTTGGCTATCTTCCCGATTATGGCTTTGTAACAGTGTGACCAACCTTTGTCCATGTGTGACACATTAGGAATTTAATCCAGGGTCTTGTCAGCATTGTACAATTGAGATATATCCTCAGCCATATTCTTTTTTGTTCTGTACAATTGACTTCTATAATCTTTCTGAAATTCCAGAGCAGAATCTGTCCAGTTTATTGAACTATTTAAAGGAAAACTTCCTCCATTATTTTAACTTGGAAAGGTTAGGTAAGTGCAAATTAAAGAACAGTGAACAGAACAGCAGGAAGGAAGAGAGAGCTTATTTACGTGCACATGGCAATGTACAAAAGAAATGACTCCCAGAATAGAGGTTGGTATTTATAACCTAACTTAATAGGAGACTGGGGAAGGAGCTCCTATGGAAAGAATAAGTGCATTTAACAGGATAAGACAAAGATGCTCTTAGGGAGACAAATAGAAGTTATGGCAGTTCATTATAATATTTCTTAATGCAATTTTTCATCTTAATGGCAATTGGGTGTACCAAACTCTGGTGTATCCCACTTCAAAATAAAGTGCATTCCAGTACTACTTTAATAAAAGACAAAGATTAACCCCAAATCAATATTAGTAGGTGGTCTCAACACACCACTTTGTTTATTAAATAAAAAATGAACAGCGAAACCTTAGAATTAAATAACAGCTTACATTGAATGGACATAATAGACATCTACAGAATATTTCACACAAGCACCAAAGAATATTCAACCTGTTCAGCAACCCATGGAAACTTCTCTATAATAGACCACATACTGAGACACAAAACAAACATTAACAAATTCAGAAAAATTGAAATAATTCTATGTATATTATCCAAACATTATGCAATAGAACTTAAAACCAAGTGCAAACAAATCTCTAGCAAGCACATAAACTGATGGGTTAAACAACTCTTTACTGAATGATGAATGGGTCAAGGAAGAAATTGGGAAGGAAGTAAAAGAATTCTGGAACTAAATGAAGATGAAAACACAACAAAGCAAAACTCCAGGGACACACTAAAAGTTATTCTAAGAGGAAAATTTGTATCTCTAAGTGGCTACACTAAAAAGTCAGAAAGAGAATAAATTACCTAATAGTGTAAGTCAAGAAATTGGAAAAACAAGAACAAACCAAACTCTAATCCCATAGATGACAAGAAAAAAAAAAAAAACCTAAAGTAGAAATCAACAAAATAGAAGCAAAGAAAACAATGTAAAGAATCAAGGAATGTAAGAACTGTTTCTTTGAGAAGACAAAAAAGATTGGTAGACCCTTGACACAACCAACCAAAACAAAGAAAGATGTGGCCCAGATGAACAGAATCAGGAGTGGACAAGAAACATTACAACAGGTAACCCCCTACACACACACACACACACACACACACACACACACACACACACACAAACACACACACACAGAGAGAGAGAGAGAGAGACAGAGAGAGACAGAGAGAGACAGAGAGAGACAGAGAGAGAGAGAGACAGAGAGAGAGAGAGACAGAGAGACAGAGAGAGAGAGAGAGAGAGAGAGAGACAGAGAGAGAGAGACAGAGAGAGAGACAGAGAGAGAGATTGATTCAGAATACTATAAGGGAATACTTTAAAAACCTATACCTCATTAAACTGGTAGTATAAAAGAAATGGATGAATTTCTTCATTCACCCAAATGATCAATGAAGAAGAGATCAATAACTCAAACAAATCCACAACAAAGAAGAGACTGAAAGAGTAATAATAATAATAATAAAAAAATAAAATCTTACTTAAAAAGCCCAGGTCAGATGGATTCATAGCAGGATTCGACCAGACTGGTAAAGAAGATTTACAACCAATGCTTCTTAAGTTATTTAAAAAATCCCTCCAAACAGAAAGAAAACCACAACTGTACACAATGCAGAGATCAATGGATTTGGGGAGCCTAGCCGCAAGAGATACATCTACAATAAAACTCCTGCACATAAGGCTTAGGGACCATCAGGGAACAGAGAGTGAAAATGCTGTAATGCAGTCTGCTCTGTGAGTGTGTCTTCTACAATGTGCTGTCTAAACCCAGCAATATCTACAGACATGCTGATGCAGAATCGGTGAAGTCTTAATGGGTGCCAACCCCTAGACAAAGAGCTACAGGCAACTAATGACTGCAGAGAAGGGACAACAATAACAGCCAATTCCCTTGTCCTTTTGGGAGGATCAATTGTAACAAGCTGGATGTAATGAATTATATTTGGATATTTTTTAAAAGTTATGCTTTTTATTAGTATCAATAATAAGTGTACCAATGGATCAAGATTTATAGTCAGGGAACAGTGAGAGTGAGTTAAACTAGCAGAAGGAAGCTCTCCCAAGGATGGTTATCTAACACACTGTAGTCAGTCCTGAAATCATATGCACATAAACAGCAAGAATGAATTCAGCAGGTTTTTTTTTTTTATAGATTTGTGCACAAACACGCATATAAACACACACACAAATATATCAATAATAATAAAAGAAAAAGAGGTCATTAATTTGAGGAGCAAGAAGGCATGCATTGGAGGGAGGGGACACGGGAAGGGTCAGAGCAGGAAAGTGAAGGGGGAAGTAATGGAATCACATTTAATTCAAATATCTCATAAATAAAAGAATATGGCACTCCTTTTTATATATTGAATCTCAAATAACTTCAGTTTAAAACATCATCGATTCTGAGATTCTGTTACATCCCCATAGTACTGCTACAGGGATTAACAATCTTGCAGGCCATACAGTATGAACTGCTCCCACCCCATGGTCAACTTTCAATTGTACCTGCCATTTCTGTGCTATCTCTAGGAAGGTAAACACCAGCTTTGCTATGCCTTAGGATTTAAATTGTAGTATAAAAAGGCAGAGGCATCTCTCCTATGTTGAAGCCCATTAAGAGAAAGCTACATCCTGTTTGTCTAAAGGCTAGAATCTGAGTTCTACCATGGATCCTGTGTAGAGATATGGCATTTCAAACTACACAAGACATGACATACTACTCTCCACTTCCTTTAAGCGTAGGCAGTAGGATTTATCAATCCCTTTGCTAGGAGACCATCCTCTAGGAAAGCTGGCTCACTTGAAGCCATGCTAGTACTAGTAGGATGAGAGGACTCATCACCCTGCTAGGAAGACTTCTTCTTCCAGAAAGCCCTCCTTCATGCAGATGGTTTTAGAGGATCTATCAAGTAGCACCCTGGACTCTGCCTGTTCTTCTGAGTTATGCAGGAAAGCCCAGCATTTTTGCTTTCTTTCTTCTTTTTAAAAATCTTTTATTCTTCCATATATTGGCCCCAAGCCTAAATATGCTGACGCTGACACTCTGAGCTTTCTCAGACTTTCAGTGAAACCCATCTATTCATGGGCCTGATCATTGACCCCCATTTTTGAGCCTGCCTGGTTTCTTGGCCCAACTCAAGAAGGTACAGCTTTTCTCTTCTACTCCACCTTGTGGTGGCTGCCAAGATTTACAGTCTGCCCGCCCAGTGTTTGTCATCTAAACCCTAAAAAATGTTGTTCTTCTGTGTCCTTGTGAATCCATTCCTAATTCTTTTATCCATGGGACCAAGAACCAAAATGATGGGACTGTGATTTATCTGGTAACAGTATGAAAGAAAGACCGTTAACAAGAACCTTAAAATGAGATTTGTTTACAGTATTAGAGTCGTATCATAATGGTTTTGTTAAACTATAAGATTTAATGTTAAATATGTAAATTTGATAGGATTTCCTTCCAAAATATATTCTAAATAAATACGCTTTTAACAAAACTTTTATTTCATATGTGTAATAGTCATAGGTACTGTGGTGGTTTGAATAAAAATGACTCCCATAGGCCCAAAGGGAATGGCACTATTAGGAGATGTGGCCTTGTTGGATTAGGTATGGCCTTGGTGGAATAGGTGTGGCTTTGTTGGAGGAGGTGTATCACTGGGAGTGGGCTTTGAGGTCTCATAAGCTCCAGCAAGGCCTAAAGTCTCACTTCTTCCTGCTGCCTGTAGATCCAGATGTGGAACTCTCAGCTTGCCTGTTGCCATGCTTCCTGCCATGATGATAATGGACTAAACCTCTGAATTGTAAGCCAGCCCCAGTGAAACATTTTCCTTCTAAGAGTTGCCATGATCATGGTGTCTCTTCACATTTGTAAAGCCCTAACTAAGACAAGTACCTCAAAATCATGTAATCTCTTTTTCAAAATAGTCTTACTATACAACTGTTAAATGCAAGTTTCTATTATGGGTAGGCTACATGTAAAATACTTAATGTATATATGTTTGCTAAAGCTCTTTGGGTTGTTTCCTTTTTACACTGAGGATGGATTACAGGTTATATAATCCCAACAGTGACATCCCAAATTTTGGTCTTTCAAAGCTGTCTGTATGATTATGCATGTGTGCACTGTCTACATGTGCTTATGTTTTTTATATCATTTACTTGGTATAAATTGGCTTATAAGTAAGTTCTCATAGAAAATAAAATAGCTGAAATTAGCCCAGCTTCATTTGGGCTTATAGTGAAACTAAAATTTAAGGGAAAAATTTCCAACTTTGACTGCCTCACCAGGCTAAGTAAGCTGGGTCCCTGCATGTCAATTAAGGGACAAAATAACTGCAAAGTGTAACTAGAGGCTATTTAATCAGTGTAATCACTTTGGCAAAACCAATAGACATGGCAGGCTGGAGAGATGGCTCAGCCATTAAAGGCTAGGCTTACAACCAACAATACAAATAGACATGGCTAGTAGCCCTAGATGTTTCTTTGGGGAAAATTAACGTAAGTTTTCAATTTTCAATGAAAATTGAAAATATTTCTTAAAAGAAAATAAATGCTTATAATCATGCAGTTCTGTTCAAGGTATTGTCTCCTTGATCCTGTATCAATTCTGCTTCTACAGCATGGCCTCTATTCTTTAAGGGTATAACTTAATTTGAAGCATGATTAGTCTTGAGTCACGATATTATTTTTTAACATAATTTCTTTTGATTAATTCTTTATTGATTTCATTGGGAATTTTACATCATGCACCCCAATTCCACTCACTTCCCAGTCCCTCCATATTCACCTTTCACCCTTGTAGCCTCCCCTCTCAAAAGAAAATTAAAAAAAAAATTAAAACCAAAACAAAACAAAGAAAGAAACAAACCAAGCCTCACTTTGCTTCTCTGTCTGCCCTGTCTCTCTAACACCTCTTTATCATCCTGGTGGCACTGGGAGTTGCTGTGTATCACACAGCATACCCTTTTGTTCTTTCAGCTTTACTTGCAAATGTTCACTGCAATGAGTCATTGGTCTGGTTCAAGGCCTCTGGTTTCTGGCACACCATCACCGCTGGATTCTCACTGAAACTCCTCTCAGATATCCTGCAGCCACCTCTAGTCATGGAGACCCTGCAGGTAGCATTCCACAGGACCAGTCCCTTCATGAGCTTCAGCAGGTCCTAGATGGGGTAGATGTGAGGGTGGGCCAACCCAAGGCCTGGGTGGCAGTTGAGTTGGTTAGTCCAAGATACTGGGGCTGGCTCCCTCAGGTGAGGGGTGGAGCCAGCTCCCCTAAGCCCATAACATCAGGGTAGTTCTCCCTTGCCCATGGAGAGGGGTGGGGCCATCTCTCCCAGTGTTGTGGGAAGAATGTCTCCCATGAGGGTCCTTGCGTTACCAGCTCTCTTGCTGCAGTGTTCAGAAAGGAGCAGGGCCAGCTATCCCAGGGCCAGCAAAGGGCAGGCTCAGCATGGCCCTCTGATTTCATCACACGTTTCCTATAGCCCCCTGAGGTGACATGGGCCACAGACATCAACACAGACCCCCAGCTGCAGCAGGACAATGGACCCAGACATGGTCCTCAGCAGCAGCTGGATCTGGATGTTATCATTGCCCCAGGCCCCAGTGGCAGAATGGCCTTTGGACACCAATATGGCCCCAGATCTCGGACATCTGCACATCCTTTGATGGCAACAGGAACCTTGGACATCAAAACAGACCCTGGCTGTAGTGGGGCCATGGACCCAGGCATGGCCCTCAGCTGTGCCTCTGGCTTGGATATCACCATGGCATCGGGTAATAGTACAGGGCACTCATATCTGCATGACCCCAGCTGCAGCATGGCCCTCAGCCACCAACATGGACTCAAGTGGTTGACCTGACTCTGGACATCCACACAGCCCTTAGTGGTAACATAGACTTCAACACAGGCCTCAGCTGTGGCAGGACCATGACCCAGACATAGTCCTTGGCAGCAGCCCAGGTCCGGAAGTTACTATGGCCCTAGATGGTGGCACAAGTCACCCCATTCAGCATGGCCCCAGTGGCAGCATGGCCCTCAGACACCACTATGGCCCCAGGTGGTGGCCCAGACTCCAAGAGTCCATCCACATGGCCCTCATGGAAGGCAACAGGAGCCACAGACCCTGGTTGCAGTAGGGCCATGGACCAAGACATGGCCCTTGGTGGCAGCCCAGGCCTGGAGGTCACCATAGCCCTCAGTGGCAAGGCTTCCCATGTCACCCTGCTTCTCACCACCTTCACTTCTGTTCTGCCCCTTTTCACAGTACACAAACCATTCTGACTCTCTTTCTCTCCCATTTCTCTACCACATGCTTGCTCATTGTAATGGGACCCACCAGCCCAGGTCTTGAAGACTCAGGCTGGCCTGTGTGTGGCTTGCACCCACCAGAGCTGAATGGCATTAGAAGGCCATGGATATTGAAGACTGCTCAGCTTCATTGACACTAACCAGGTCCCAGCATCATTTCCTAGCAACATGCTTGAACTTGCTTGCCTTGTATATTTATGAATCTCTTTTTAAATTCAATTAAAATTTTCTCTTTTTTTGGGTCATTTTTTGTTTTTTTGGATAAGCATTCCCTCCCATCCTCCACCTTTATTTCCTCACACTGGTGAAATCGGTAATGACTAACCTACCGTCACATGGCTATCAGGTATACTACTAAAAAGCCTTTCCTGAAAGATGACATGATTTTATTTTTAATATTTCTATCTTAACAGTCTTTGACATGCAATTACAAGTATTGATTGAATTAATGAGCTATCAACAGAAACCACACTCTGTAAAAATTCCTGCATGAAGGCAATGAAGAAGGGCAGTTGGGTTTTCTGAATTGGAACTTATTGAGAATTGATAAGTAGTCTTTAAAAATTATTTGAAAATTAAATTACCACAGAAATAAAATTCTAGGTAGTAGTTAGGCATTGTTCTCTATTAAACTATTCATAATCATTTATATGCTAACAGATTAAAGCCATAATTGACTATAAGCTATAGAGAAAATTGCAATGAATATGTTCTATTACAGTACTGATAAAATATAATGTTTTATTTTACTAACTCTGCAAAAATTGCTTACAAAAATTATTTAAAAACTAACAGTGAACAACAGTGATGGCTATCATTTACTGACTACTAAATTGGATATTCTACCAAGGAGGTTATAACATTTGATTTACTTAAGCTTCATAACCATCCAGTAAGGCAAGATGTCTCTTTTTTTCATTTAGTCAATAATGGAACACAGATTCAGAAAACTTAAATAATAAACCCTAATGTTTTAACACTGTGTTTAGCAGAGTTACAATTCAAGCTATATTTATAGATAAAATTATTGATTGAATTTTAACATTCACAAATAGAGGTGTACAGAAGTAGATACATGGTTTGTGAAGAACCAAATTTCCTAATCAAGATTCTGAAGACTAGCTGGTTAATTTTAACTCCATAATTACAGAGAACTGAAGTATTGCAGATGGAAAGACAAAGTGATCTTAAGCTGTCTTATTTCTCTTAATAGCCATGTATCATTCAAACCTGTATCTGGTCTAACATTCCTTCTGACTACCAGGCAACACCTTTGGAATTTTTTAACATAGTCAACTAATGGCTCCCACCAATGCAGAAGCTTAAGAATGTCATCAGATAGTATCTGAGACCAAGAGCAGATTTCCCCTTTGTGCTATATAATCTGCCTACCTGATGTTCCCATCAGTGTGGTAAGTAAATGCATTGATTTATAGCTTTCTTTTTCTCTGAGTTTAAAAAGTTCATGTAACTTCTATCCAGGTCATTTAGGGCAACATGCATCCTGTGTTTCCAGATCATGATCATTCATATTGGGCTGGGCATGAAATACCTTTCAATCCCTTGAGAATCAGAGCTGTACTTTTTATTTGTAGGCTCAATAAATTCTTCAAGAGAGAACACATCTGTTTATATGAAGTATTATTTGTAATATAAATGTTTCGTTTGTCTAACTAAAGTTGCTAGAAAGAAGCTGCACTTATATTATACCCTCTCAAAAGGCTAGTTGATGAGCTGAAAATTGGTTATGGAAAGGCTTGAATATTACAGGTTGTCTTGGGCTGTCTTGGACCTTCAATAGCCATTCATTAGTCGCTCACTTCTGGGTGTGACCTAATGTCCTGTGACTATTAGGTTATTATTATTATTTTTTTTGAATGGCAGTCTAGATAAAAGGAAGTCCAATGATAATAAGGATGATTGAAGATTTTCAGGGCTTCTCTGCTCAGACAGGTTAAGTGAAAATTATTTCCCTAGTTCTTCTTTGAGAATAATCTGCAAACTGCTGTGATGGAGCAAAGATTCTTGGGAGATGACACAGGAAGAAGGATTTGTTAAAGTTGTTAAGGGTAGCATAATGAGGTGCAATAGCCTGGAACTACACTATTAGGTTAGACATTAGGAGAGTACTTCTAAATGTAGGGTTGATTAGATTTTAGAATAATTTGCTGAGAAAAGGGCACCAAGGTGTCATCCAGTAATACTCAAGAGTAGATTAGATGACTTACATATTGCTACTTATGGACAGAGGGACAAGATCAAACCCACAGTAATAGAGAACAAATTCTGTGACCCAGGATGTACTTTCCTCTCTACAATAAACTCTACTTGATTCTGCTAAACAGCAAACAAATCATATAATTTGTAATGTTAAGTCTCAACCAAGAGTTAACACAGCAAAAATATACTTCTTTCTATCTTATTTTCCTCTAATCTGGCTTTCAGAGGGTAGATGTTTACGTCAGTGAAGAGAATGAAAACAGTGTTCATTTTACATTATATGGAATTAATTTGCAGCCGATGTGCTTATATTAACAAATTGTTATTTGGTTAGGAAATAGCCTGAATGGTACTTTGTCTCCTTAATGGCCCTCTTTAACAATTCAGTTTAGCTGGTTTTGCTTAATTTTCATGCTAATTTTAAGCTATTTCCAGTCTTTTAAGTTTTAACAGTATTTTAAATTTAACAGTGTATTGATGTTTGCATTTAATTTTTGTTTCTGTCTCCCCCTGCCCCCCACTCCCAGCAAATGATTTGATTGGCATTTGTTTGCTTCCTGCATGTGACAATTGGATGCAAAAAGAAGCTTCTTTGGTTGTGAGTGAGAGCTGCATTTATCTCTAGGTATGAGGATAAGTATTTAGAATGCAATTAGGAATGATACGGGTTTAGGGAAGTGGCAGTAGTAGTATCTTTGGCCTTGCTAGCCACAGATAGTGGGATAGGTTTACTATATCAGGCATGAATTCTCCCCTATCGACTGAGCCTTTCATCCAATTAGACTGCAGTTGGTTACCCTCAGGATATAACTGCCACTGTTGCACCTTTTGGAATTTCTTGCTGCTCTGATTGCTGTTGTGGCTCATAGGCATTACAGCTGTGTAGGACTATTGACTGTTTTTCTCCCTTGGAAGCTTGCATAACTCCTCCTGGTACTATGAGAGTTAGTCCTCAGCAAGCAGTCTTTCAAGCTATTCAGTTTGATCCTTCCAAGTCCTATGTTCAAAGTATATGGTGTCTTCAGCAATAGGGTCTTACTTTCTGGGCCATGTCAACAGCTTATAATTATGGGGGCTTCTCTTGAACTCTCCTGACCAACAATTCAAAGGAGATTTGCCATGCCTAGAACTCATGTTTTTGTTACATAGTTTATGGCTTTGTCAGAAGTATTGTCACCCCCAATGGAGTAACTTCCACCCTCCCTCCTTCATGCATACACAATACACATAAAAGTATAAATAGATGTAAAATGGTATGATTTCCTGTGGATTTTTCAAACTTTTGTGAGGCTGTTTATATGTCCTCTCTTTCTGTATGTTGCCCTCTGCAGGTAATTCTATCCCATTGTGAATATTTCCGATTCTCCTTTCATAGCACCTTTGTTCTACTCCTTCCCTCTGTAGAGCTCCTTCCTCCTACCCACCGCTGTCTCTTTTTACTTTCTTGGTATCTGCAGTTACGCTCCTCTCAAAAAGTTTGAAATTAGGATCCACAAATAAGAGAGACCATGAAGTGTTTATCTTTCTGTGTCTTGGTTTCTCATTCATGTATTTTCTAGTTGTATTCATTTGCATGTAGATTTCATGATTTTACTTCTCTTTAGAGTTGAATGGTTTGACCAGAAATGCGTCCCATAGGGTCCTGTATTTGAACTCTTAGTCCCCAGTCAATGATTCTGTTTGGGGAGGTTTAGGAGTACAGTCTTGTCAGAGGAAGTACACCACAGGATATGGGCTTTCAGGTGAAAGATGTTTCACTCATGTAAAGGATGTAAGCTCTCAACAACCTGCTTCAGGCACCCATGCCTGCTGTGTGCCTCCATTCCTTCCAGCCAAGACCACGTCTCATCCTTTTGGAACCATTAAGCCCAAATATACTCACTCTTCTCTAAGTTTCCTTGGTCATGGTATTTTACAACAGCAACAGAAAAGTAACTCATGTCGCATTTTCAATCTCAGTTAATCAGTTGAAGGACATTCAGGTTGGTTCCATTTCCTAGCTTTTTTGACAAGAGCAGCAATGAACATGCTGAGCAAGTATCTGTGGAATAGGATGTGGAATTCTTAGGCAACATGCCAAGGAGTGGGATAGCTGAATCACACAGTCCTATTTCTTAAGGAACTCATTTTATTGAAAACGTCTACAGTAATTTTGAGTACCTCTGACTACTGTATTTGTATATCCTAATAGAGCAGACTCTAAGATAAGAGTTTACTGAATATTTTTGTCAGGAATATTGCGTTGACTTGTCCCATTTCCTCTAGCTCTTTCTTGAGATTGTAAGTTAAACCACCTGGCAAACATTGAAGTGCACATTCTTGTGTAATAGGAACTATCCTACATGTTGGATTATATGGTATTACTACAGTGGGCAAGAACAATAAAGTTCATGTCTTTATGAGGTTTACTGTGGTTAAGGATATATATATATATATATATATATATATATATATATATATATATGTGTACATATACATATATATGTACATATACATATATATGTACATATACATATATACATACATATATATACACATACATATATATGTACATATATACATACATACATACATACATATATATATGTATATATGGAGAGAGAGAGAGAGAATTGTCTGAATTGATCAGCTCTGTTGAGAAAAATTAAGCAAAATAAGAGCTCATGATAAAAATCTTAAGTTAGTCATGGAGTTTTCTTGGGAGACATTTAGGCAGAAACATGCACTTAGGAGGGAACTCATGCAGACCACCAGAGAAATAGGATTCTAGGCTGCAGGGGTATCATAGGCAGATTTCATACATAAGAGAAAAAAATACCTATAACTCTGCTAATGCTAACTGTACAACTCCTTCAAAGGTCTTGTTCAATGTACTTAAATAACAATTTTCTATATGTGAAAGATGTTTCTTCATACTCCCTCCCCACATGGAACAATTCAAATTGTTCTAATTTGTAATATTTAAAATGAGTATATTTCTTCCATTTATTTCACAGATTCTAAATGCCCACTATGACAAATATTGTGTGAGGTCTTTGTTTAAAGTTTGTCTCAGCACTGAGGGGCTTTGTCTTTGCGTTAAATTTTAATTTTTCACAATATGAATAGTTTTTAAGTTAAGATTAAAAATAGGCAAATCTACTTTATGAGAAACTGTTATGTGAATATTGTTCATTAAAACAGCATTTCTCATTTCAGTGGCCTCTTGCAAAAATGCTCAGTATTTTTAATCACTCTGTATCTGCTCTACTGCTTGAGACATTACTAGAAATTATTGTTTATCCATTTAAATGAATTCATTTCATTTGCATTAGTCCAATTCCATTCTTACAGATTTTTAATTTATTTCAATTAGAAGTATTTAATTAATGCAGACCTACCACCTTTTAAAAATGTTCATCTTCTACCTCTTCTCTGATCCCCCATTTGGAGATTACTTCATTTAAGATGATAATCTAATTTTCTGAGTTAAAATAGGGTGAATTTTGTGAGAACAAAGCTATATCTATTAGACTGAGAACACTTTATAGTTTGCATTCCAAATAGATGACAAATATGTGGTACTCTGAACTAAATATAAAACTCTAAATGTGTCAAGGGCTGATATAACAATGTTGGATGATTGAGACCTTTGGGTAGTATTAGGATACAAGGGCTTTGTCCTTACAACTGGACTAGTGATGCTCCGAAGTGTACTTGCAGTTGGAGTTTCTCTTTCTTCTGCTTCTTTGCCGTGTGGAAACACCAAGTTCCTCTCTGACTTGCTCTGATGCCCGTCACTGTGTATGGTTGTAGTAAGAAGGCCCATTCCAGATTTTGGAATTCACAGTCTTGATTTTGGAATTCTCAGTCCCAGAAATCTTCAGAGAATAAATTTACTTCCTAATAAAGGCCCGGTCTCTGTCATTCTGTTATAACAAAATGGAGTGAATCATAGGATTAACTTGCAAGGAAGTCAGCCATTTTTGCAGTAAGAAAAAAGTGACCACAGGGCAGAAGACCCAAACAGCTAACAGCAAGAAGACAATAATTTAGTTCTAAATCTGCCACAAGGGAAATGCAATGTCTCAGCAAGGCTTTGGGAGCTTTGGTCACTCCCAGGAGTAATGGATTTTGCCATTTGTTACAGTTTGGGTTTCTTTTTAAATTCTTAGTAGAATGGCAGAGGCAGTACTTTGTAAGCTCTGAAATTACTGTAAGTCTACTTTAAAATCCCATTTCTATTATTTGGTTTTCTGTCCTTGGGAAAATAACTTGAAGTTCTGTTACTTCTGCAGAATAGTTTTAATAATGCCTTTTTTCCCCTTCTGGTGTAATAAACTAACCAACTCTAAGAGCATAAAACAACAAACATTTTGTTATTTTCTCTTATTTTGTGATTTAGCAATTAATCCAGGGTCTGATACAGATGACTCTTGTTTTGGTCACGATGACTAATGTAGCTACGGAAGCTTGAGCAGCCTGGATGGCCTGGCAGGGTCCAGAACAAAAGACATTTGTTCATTCTGTTGATTTCTTCTTCTTCAAGTTGTTTTAACAAGAGGGCTTGAAACTAAAGTGCTCCTTATAGGAAAGTGTTTTAAATGCTTGTTCCCAGGCAAGTAGTGCTGTTTGGGGTGCTATAGAACCTTTAAGAGCTTTTAGCCTAGCCAACAGAAGTAGGTCACTAGGTTCAGGCCTTTGAAGATTATTAATCTGGCTTCTGTTATTCCTGGACCAAGTGAACAAATGAACAGTCCAAGACTTCTCTGCCATCGTCAACCAAAACCATGAACTAAAATGACTATTTCCTCCCTGAAGATTTTTTTTTTAAAGTTATTGTGGTAGATCATCACAGAGTAACTATTATACACTGTAGATGTAATTCTGAATGGTTTTATTAAATAAGAAACACAAAGCCAAATGCAGAGTTAAAAGCCCAAGAGATCAGAGCAGCAGCCAAGCGCTAAGAACAAGACGGCCTTCTTACCCCTCATTGTTGCTGTCATCCTTCCCCTCAGAAAGAGACCTATTTCCTGTGTGTCTGTTTTTTTAATGACTTTCTGTTCTGCCTTCTCATTGGTTGTAAACCCAAGCACATGACCTCCTTGTCACTGCCTGTCTATACAGACCTCTAGGTCTTTATGGTTGGTATTGAGATTAAAGGCATGTGTCTCCATGTTGGTGTCCTTGAATACACAGAGATCTTCCTGTCATGTGACTGGTATTAAGGGCATGTGCTACCACTGCCAGAATTCTGCTAAATGGATTGTTATTAGCTCTGACCTCCAGGGCAACTTTATTTATTAACATACAAATAAAATCACATTTCAGCACAAATAAAATATCACCGCAATATACATGTTGGGTTTAGATACAAGATGGATCCTGCACACACATTTGATACTTTGGTGAAGATATTTAAATAGCTGTGGATGGGCTACTATCTGTGTTTCTTCTTTGCTTGGTTTGCAGGATTCCTCACAGGATGGTAGCCTTAAACCAGAAGCAAGATTCATTAATGGTGACTGATTCATTGCAGGAGGAGCCTTCCATGAGCCACTGATGAAATTGAGGGTCATCTATGACTTAGCTGAGATTTTTAAGAATGTCACACCATTATTTATTTTATTATTATTATTTTTAATTGCTGTTTTGTTTTTCGAGACAGGGTTTCTCTGTGTTGCTTTGCGCCTTTTCCCTGGAACTCACTTGGTAGCCCAGGCTGGCCTTGAACTCACAGAGATCCTCCTGGCTCTGCCTCCCGAGTGCTGGGATTCAAGGCATGCGCCATCACTGCCCAGCTCACACCATTATTTAAACAAGTCATCTAGGACATTTTTAGTTTAAAGTGAAGAAACAAATAGATAATTTTTGTTATGTTTTTTAATAAAATATTTACTTAGACTCATTTTATGTGTATTAGTGCATTGCTTGTATGTCTGATGCCTGTGGAGGTTAGGAGAAGGCACTAGATCCCTTGGAAATGGAGCTAGCTGTAAACTGCCATGTGGGTGTTGATAACTAACAAGGGTTTCCTTCAAGGGCAGCAAATGCTCCTAATCACAGAGTCCCAGGTAACCATATTCTTTTTTTTTTTTTGAGACAGGGTTTCTCTGTGTAGCTTTGGAGCCTTTCCTGGATCTCACTCTGTAGCCTAGACTGGCCTTGAACTCACAGAGATCTGTCTGCCTCTGCCTCCTGAGTGATAACCATATTCTTCATGAAGTGTTTATGAGTTGACAGAGCTGTGTAATCTATGTTTTATTCGGTAACTGTTGGTTATATTGCTGTATGAAAGGCAGTTTTTTAAAAAAATGTGCTACTTATAATATGACATTATTATTCTTTGAAGAAAAATAAAAAGGTTTTTCTTTTATTTTTATTTAATTCAATAGAACATTTAATTTCTAAATTTTATCACATTCAGATGATGTTATTTTAACAGTTTTAAATGTTAACCTGAAGCAATCCTTGTGGATTGTTTCCATATATAAGAGTTTGGGAAATTATGATAACAATTGATCTTTTGGTGCTAGATTTGAGTTACAAATATGAACAAAAGTTCCCAGAAAGGAGCTGTAGTTTCAAACTCAAATCTTTTGCAAGGCCGATCAACCAATTAGAACTGTAAGGGTTGTGGAGTTTGGAATGCAGTGTGTTCAGAGTCTAATTACAATTTATCTCGAGCTATCCTTAGTTTCCTAAATAGCCTCTGCTTGCCCACCTCTGCATCCGATCTTACACCTTGTTCCTCACAGACTGAAACCTGGAATGTATTAAGTACGGTCACACAGCATCTGCGGCCTGCAGCTGAGATATCTTCACTTTGCTGTCACTTCCCACTTAATATTTCCACCCATGTATTTTAAAAGTGCCTCGGTTTATGACTTTCTTTGTTCTGTTCCTGTAATTACCCCATTAAACTGCATCCACATCAGGACGTGGCATTTCGAGTCTCCTAAATCTGTGTACTTGGGCCATGGCCAGTTCTATCTGCCTCCAGAGTAACTGTCTTTTAGCCTCTTTGAAGAGAGAGTTCTGTTTTTTGTAGTGACATAATTATTGCCCTGAGAGTTGTGAATCAGGTACATACTCAACTCTATTCTTATCCCTCACTGGTCTTATAGCATTTTTTCTTATTATGTAGAACACTGTTTGTCATATAGGCAAGAAACAGGTAAGGAAAACTTGTCAATGGTGTTTCAGGCATTTGTTCGACACCAATGCCTATCCTTTTCTTTAAAGAACACACACAAATGGGATTAGTACTCTTATGAAAGAGGTTCATGGAGTTCACATGTCCCTTCTACCACATGATCACACAGCAATAAAGTATTGATTGTGATCCAGACAGTCAAGCCTTATGGGATTCCAAATTTGTGTTTGTCTCAGTCTTCCCAAGTGCTAGCACTGTGAGAAAATTATTTTTGTTTGTTTATGTATCCTGGTTCATGCTACTTTGTTAGGGCAATCAAAATAGATCAAGTAAATTGGCACTAAGAAGTGAAGGTAATTTATGTATATCTAAAAAGAGGCCAGAGAAGTTTGCTTTGCTTTTCTTTGCTTTTTTTTTTCTTTTTCTTTCTCCCCCCCCCCCACCAGACAGGGTTTCTCTGTAGCTTTGGAGCCTGTCCTGGACTAGCTCTGTAGACCAGGCTGGCCTTGAACTCACAGAGATCCACCTGCCTCTGCCTTCCGAGTGGTGCTGGGATTACAGGCGTGCGCCAC
Organism: Onychomys torridus; assembly: GCF_903995425.1. NCBI lineage: Eukaryota > Metazoa > Chordata > Mammalia > Rodentia > Cricetidae > Onychomys > Onychomys torridus. Next base: position 83,251,708 of record NC_050449.1, read on the forward strand.
CACCGCCCAACTTCTTCCTTCCCTCTTTCTCTCTTTCTCTCTCTCTCTTTCTTTCTTTCTTTCTTTCTTTCTTTCTTTCTCTCTCTCTTTCTTTGTTTCTTTGTTTCTTTCTTTCTCCTTCCTTCCTTCCTTCCTTCCCTCCTTCCTTCCTCTCTCTCTCTCTCTCTCTCTCTCTCTCTCTCTCTCTCTCTCTCTCTTTCTTTCTTGACACAGGATCTTACTACATAGCCTTGATTGGCCTGGAACTCACTTTGTAGACCAGGTTGGCCTTGAACTCACAGAGATCTGCCTGCCTCTGCCTCCTGAGTGCTGAAATTATAGGTGAGAATCACCATACCTGGCCAGAGGAGTTTTGAAATGTATGCTTAAAATTTTTTATTTTAGTTAATAAACCATAAAGGAAAATTATGCCAGGTGCTGAGTGAAAGAGGGGTAAGTGCAAAGACACCTCAGTCTCCTTAGAGAATACCTCAGTGGCCATCCCCTTATGATAAGTTCTCATACAGAAGTGAGGGCAATATTATGAATAATGGAGGGAAGATAATCCTTGTTAAAAAGTGAGAACATCTTAGTCCAGTAGTGTTTGTGTTCTAACTTTTGCATAGTATAGGAATTGTGAACAATGAATTGGATATTTGCCTGAGAAAGTGTGACAGTAAAGTATACGTGATATGAGATGGTTCTCTTGACTGCCTATGTGAAATGAAGAAAAAAGTTAAAGTGGAATTTTTCATTTAAAAAGGAATCAGAGGCTAGGAACATAGCTCAACTAGTTAAATGTTTATCATGCAAATGTGAGAACTCAAGTTTGTTTCTCAGAATACATATTAAATTTTCTGTGATAGTACACACTTATCATCCTTTTATATCTAGTCAGTGTAGGCTATTAGGTGAACTTTAGGCAACGGAGAGACTCTGTCTCAAAAATTTAGAAAAGTAATGAAAAAAATAAGGTTAATGGCTATTGAAGAGTGACATCTAATGTCCTCTGACATGAACATGTATGTACACACACATGCAGATGTACCCCCTCACAATCATTTACCTCCCACAAACATTGCAGTGTTAACAAAACCTAAGAGTATGGGCAATTTCAAATGGAGCACAAACATCAGAAGATTCAAAGCCAAGATCCACAAATGAGAGGGGGAAAATGCAAAGTTGATGTAGCTATGTTTTTGTCAACTTGACACAAGCTAATGTCTGAGAAAACAAAACCTAAATTGTGAAAATACTCCCATTAAATTGCCCTGTAGCCTAGCCTGTGGGGCATTTTTTGATTGATGATTGATATGGAGGCACTCAGACCACTGTGGGTGGTGCCATTTCTGGACAGGTGGTTTTGGGTGAATAAAAAAGCGGACTGAGAAAGCCATGGAGAGCAAGCCAATAAACAGCATTCCTCCCTGGTCTCTGCTTGAGTTCCTGCTTCCAGATTCCTGCCTTGGCTTCCCCTGATCATGAACTGAAAGTTCTAAGTCAAATAAAACATTTCCTCCACAAATTGCCTTTCGTCATAGTGCTTTATCACAGCATCAGAAAACAAACTGGGACAATTGGTCTTTCTGGGTTTGGGTTACTTCACTCAGAATTATTTTGCCAGATGATAGCTGAATAATATTCCATTGTGTATATGTACTACATTTTCTTTATCCATTCATCAGTTGATGGATATCTAGGCTACTTCCATTTCCTGACTATTGTAAATAGAGTAGCAAAGAACACGGGTGAGCAGATTCTCTGTGTGGTAGGCTGTAGAATCTTTTGGGTATATAACTAAGAGTGATATGGCTGGTCATTTGGTACATCTATTTCTAGCTTTTGAAGAGCCTTCAGGCTGATTTCATAGTGGTTGTCCCAGTTTGCATCCCCATCAGCAGTGAATAAAGTTCTTTCTTCCCCATACCCATACCAATATTGTCATCATTTTTTTTTTTTTTTTAAATCTTAACCTTTCTGACCAGGGTAAGATGAACTCTCAAAGTACTTTTAGCTTGTATTTCCCTGATGACTAAGGATGTTGAACATTTTAAAGTGTTTCTCAGCCATTTGTGTTTCATCTTTTGAGACCTCTCTATTTAGTTCCAATCACATTTTAAAAAGTTTTCCCTTGATGTTTAGTTCTTTGTGTTTTCTACATATTAACCCTCTGTTAGATGGTAAATATTTTTTTCTCTTCTGTCAGCTACTTCTTCACTGAAATTATGGCATCCTTTGCTGCACATGAACTTTTTAGTGTCATGAAGTCTCACTTAGTAATTGTTGATCTTAATGTCTGCACTGCCAGGGTCCTGTTCATAAAATCCTTTCCTGGGCCAGCAAGCTGAAGAGTATTTCCTACTTTCTTCTCTACCAGACTCAGGCTGTCAGGTTTCTTGTTGAGGTACTTGATATGACTGGAATTAAGGTTTGTATAGGATAAGAGAGGATCTAGTTTCTCACTTCTACATGTAGCTATGCAATTTGATCACCATCACTGGCTGAAATTTCTGTCTTTTCTCTATGTATTGTTGGTCTCTTCATCAACAATCAGGTGGCTGTAGGAGTGGGGTCTTCTATGAGGGTCCTCACTTGTATTCCACTGATCAATATGTCTGTTTTTATGTCAATAGAATTCTGTGTTTATCACCTTACTTCTCTAGTACAGCTCGAAATCTGAAATGGTGATGATTACTACAGCATTTGTTAAATTATTATTCAGGATTGTTTTGGTTTCTCTGGTCTTTTACATTTATAGGAGGCCATGAGAGGAGTTTTCAACAGAGGGAAGTTAGAACACAATGATATAAAATACGTGTACATTCACGCTGGTCAGTGCCCTCATGTGGACATGCAATCTGACAATGTCTCTCTTGCAGCCTTCTTTCTTCTTCCCTTCTCATTCTATCCATTAGTACCTAGTAGTTTAAAACATCCAATCAAAATGCATGTAAACATCTATAGCCTATGGAATATTAGTTTGAGATGTGTTACACTTGTTGATGTTGTGGAATATTTGTTTAATGATGCAAAGATCTATTGCATTCTTTTATGTTGCATTTGTTTGACTCTGTAAAGCTATGCCAATAGATAGGCAGGAGAGTGAAATTGGTGGGGCTGCCAGACAGAGAGAATAAATAGAAGAAGAGGAAGAATACAAGGAGGGAGGAGCAAAAAAGAATACAAGGAGAGGAGGATGCCTGGGGCCAGCCACTCAGCCACCCAGCCACCCAGCCACCCAGCCACCCAGCCACATAACAAGTCTTTGGAGTAAGAGGGAAAGAAAGGCATATAGAATAGAGAAAGGTAAAAGCCCACAGACAAAAGGTAGATGGGACAATTTAAGAGAAGCTGGTTAGAAATAAGCCAAGATAAGGTCAAACATTCATAAATAAGAATGAGTCTCTGTGTTTTCATTTGGGAGCAGGCTGATGGGCCTCCAAAGAGCAGAGAATAAGAAAATGAAAACAAAAAACAAATCAACCACACACACACCACAGAGGGTGGGGGGAGCCTTATCTTAAGGACCCAACACACACAACTGTCGAGGTTTGACAAAAATAGTATCTGGCATGCTGGCAAACTAGAGTCTCAAAGAGCTTCCGATGCATTTCCAACACTGAAAACCATCTCCCAGTGGAGTCCTTCCTGCAGGAGGCCGCAGAGGCCACCTTGTGTCTGTTGAGGCCCTAAGCTCTTGACGTCCCACCTCATTCCTCTTATTTAAACATTAACATTATTTTAAAAATTCTCACAGACACATCCAGAATAAAGTTTTATATCAAGTATTAGTCACCATGGGCCAGTCGCATTAAAATGTGCAGTTAGCCATCGTAGGTAACTGTTGAGTATTTTTAAGGGTGACAGTGATGAAAGAGATGTTTTGGGTACATTGTTGCACTAGTAGTTATCGTGTCACACTAGTAGTTATATCGTGTCGCACTAGTAGTTATATTGTGTTGCACTAGTAGTTATCGCGTTACACTAGTAGTTATTGTGTCGCACTAGTAGTTATCGTGTCACACTAGTAGTTATTGTGTCACACTAGTAGTTATCACGTTACACTAGTAGCTATCGTGTCGCACTAGTAGTTATTGTGTCGCACTAGTAGTTATCATGTCACACTAGTAGTTATCGCGTTACACTAGTAGTTATCGTGTTGGTTTATATAAGGAGAAGATGAAATATCGACAGTCGAGGAAAAGGATTCTAGCCCTTATTTGTATAAGAGTTAAGGAGGGCTTAGCTAGCAAAAGTAATGGAAAGACGGAACAAATAACGTATCCTGCATAATTGTTCATCACACTCTCCAGTCACAGGTTCATTTTTTCCCCAATGGAGACCTTCAGTGAACCTTCTACAAGTTGTTCAGATAAACTTGACTAGATTTAGTTCTATTCATAACTATACTTTAAATACTTCCCTATATTTTAGGTTTTGGGGTAGTTTTGAATTGGTTTGAATTAAAGCTTTTCCATCATAAAATAATTGTTGAAGAGATGAAGGAATATAGTGTGCTTAAATATTTAGAGGAGCATAAGGTAATGATAATGCAATGACATTCTGTTTGTTGAAGTTTTATATATTTAATTATATTAGGGAATATATTGAGGAGGGAGAGAGGAAGAGAGATAGAGATAGAGAGAGATAGACATTAATAACATGACTTCCCTCTCTGGTTTAAATTAGATATTGGCCTTCACTACTATTGAAGGGGAACTTATAACTATAATACCAAGAAAAACAGGAGATACTTCCTTGACTTTACAAGGACCCCTGGAAGTTTAAAGGCAACAGAACAGCTTTGTTTTTGAACCTTGAACCAAATTTATTTTGAGGGAACTGAGTCAAATTATTTTTTTAATAAGATTTTTTTTTATTCATTCCACATATCCACCACAGATTCCCCCTTCATTCCTCCTTCCGCTTCCCCCAGCTTTTCCCCAATCCTCTCTTCTGAAAAGGTATGGCCTCCCATGGAGACTCAGCAAAGCCCATCACATTCAGCCAAGGCAGGTCCAAGCCCCTCCTCCTGCATCAAGGCTGTGTAAAGTGTCCTACCAAAGGCAATGGGCTCCAGAAAGCCAGTTCATGCACCAGTGATAGATTCTGTTCCCACTGTCAGGGGCTCTTCAAACAGACAAAGCTACACAACTGTCTCACCCATGCAGAGTGCTCAGTCCAGTCCCAGGCAGGCTCCACAGCTGTCAGTCCAAAGTTCATGAGTTTCCACTAGCTTGGTTCAGTTGTATCTGTAAGTTTTCCCATTGCGGTCTTGATGTCCCTTGCTCATAGAATCCTTCTTCCCTCTCTGACTGGACTTTGGAGCTTGGCCTGGTGCTTGGTTGTAGATCTCTGCATCTATTTCCATCAGTTACTGGATGAAGGCTCTATGATGTAGGACATTCACCAGGGCTGATCATTGGGGTAGGCCAGCTCAGGCACCCCCTCTACCACTGCTAGTGGTCTAAGCTGGGGTCATCCCTGTGGATTCCTGGGAACTTCCCTCATACCAGGTTTCTTCCCATCCACATTATGTCTCCCTCTATCAAGATATCTCCTTCATTGCTCTCCCACTCCGCCCTTGTTCCAGCTCAACCATCCCATTCTTGTCAAATATTTTTTTGATTACTAATTTCAGAACTGTTTTTAAATTTAACTTTACTGTAAGTATGTTGTGTAATTTCAATTTTAAATATTTCATAGAACATTACTCAAAAAAAGAGACTACATTCTGCTACAACCAATATCAACATAGTTTCTGGATATGCCTTAATTTGGCAAATGCCCCACATATTCCAACTTTCCCTGTTGTGGTGATGGACATGAGAGGCCAGCTCTGATTCTGGAAGTCATTTTACTACAGCAGCCATCTTGAGGAGGGGTGTGGCCATTATTTCCCCTGTTCTGTATTAACAAACTTACAATATTTTTCTGGTTCTTTTGTTACAAAGTCTGTCATCACTATGTTACTTATATTGAATTAACTGATAAGATTTTTCAAAGGTGAATAAATAGTAATATAATCTATGATGTAAATAAATAAAAATACAAATGTTAAATATGAATTCGCCACACTAAGATTTAAGCACTACATTTCTCTAGTGGTAAGGTAGTTATTTTCAATAAGTCATGATCTGGTACTACTATATTAGTTATCTTCTGAGCTTTCATATCTTCACCATTAATTAAGCCTTCAGTAAGTACCTATATGCGTATAGCATCAATATTGTGAAGTGGAAAACAGAAACTGAGCTCCCCTAAGATAGTGTGGGAGTATAAATGTATATAGACACCTTGATAAACTCCGTCTTGAATGGCCCAGCCAATTGAGATAAGTATTTTTAATTGTGAAAAAAATAATTGAGATAAATAAAATGCAATGAATAGAAATGTACACTAGGGAAAAAGAATAAAATAGTCTCTGTGTGGGCAGATTCACTACTATGTTCTCTGCCATAGTTATTTTATTTTTTCTTTATATTTTTATTGAGCTCTTCACACAGAAAATATATGGATATCTTGATTTGCTTTGTTAGAGGCTGTAAATGAAACCACAAAACCATCTTCACACACAGTGAAATAAGAGCGGAAAACATTTTTCCCCTTATCATTGTTTCTTTTAGTTGAATAAATGTGTATTTCTTGCTGACTACAAGAAAAGCCATTAAAAAGCTGTTCCATCTAAAAGGTTCCAACACATGGGAATTATATCACTTGCTTTACAGATGTGTTATAATAAGCAAATCAAAGAACATTTGTTTGAATGACCTGTAATCAGCACTGCTGCTGTCCATGAAAGTTGTGAACAGGTTTTACAATCATAAAACCTCGTCCCTGGACAATTGGCTGCATTGCATCCAATTTAATCATAATCATCATAATGCTAATATTTTCTTAAAATAAAATGATGAGTAAGTTTCACAATAATAAGTCTGTCAACTGTGAAACACATTATGATGATCACAAATGCAATCAGAGCAACAAATGCTATACTGAAATGTGTGAAGAGAAATAAGCCAAAAGCCAGTAAGATTGGTGGTGAACCAGACCAACTCAGAGTGCCACAACCGAGCTGGGCAGAAATTAGAAATGTTGTTACATGATTTTGCCTTCAAAACTGAATAATCTTCTAGTAGAAAAATCAAAATTATACTACAATTACTTCACTTATAAGACACTGCCTGTGTTCTCACTTAAAAAGAAGCAAAGACTTTTGCAAATAATTTTATTTCTAATTGGGATGAATCGACTCAGCCCAAGAAACTCTAAATTTTAAACTATAAAGCGATGACAACTATGCCACCCCTTTCTTCTCCAAATTACTCCAAACATTGTGCTGGTGTAAATTATTAAGAATAATATTTACATAATTTAGGGTTTCCTGAAGCTTTTACCCAAATTATTGTTTTATATTCATAAAAGCTTCATGGGGCAGTCATAATGCCATCAGGTATTATGTTCAAAGGGATCGTATATAAATGATTTCTATCCATATTGGATCTCTCTCTACTGACTGGACTCTTTGGAGCCATTCTTTTTCCGAAAAGATACAGATTTTCCTGGAGATGAACATTCATCCTATCAGGACAGTTTCCTTGGAGGTTACTTCACAGTGTACAATAACTTTGCTATATACATTTCCCTTAACTCTAGGAAATAAAACTTTGTCAGCTTGTCCACTAGGAAGAACTGGCTAATACAAGAACAAGGAGTATCATCAACTGTATGAACTTGTCAAGAACTGGGGCATATTTCCATGGGAGGAATTTTCTTTTCTTTTCTTTGTTATTTATTATATTTGTGTTTTAATTTTACACATCAGCCATGGGTTCCCCTGACCTCCCTCCTCCCATCCCACCCCCACCTTCCCCCCAGCCCCTCCCCTCCATTCCCATCTCCTTCAGGGTCAAGACTCACTCCCCTGGGGATTCATTTAAACTTGGTGGATTCAGTACAGGCAGGTCCAGTCCCCTCCTTCCAGGCTGAGCAAAGTGTCCCTGTGTAAGCCCAAGGTTCCGAACAGCCAGCTCATGCACTAAGGATAGGTCCTGGTCCCACAGCCTGGATGCCTCCCAAACAGTTCAAGCTATTCAGTTGTCTCACTTATCCAGAGGGCCTGATCCAGCTGGGGGCTCCACAGCCTTTGGTTCATAATTCATGTGCTTCTATTTGTTTGGCTATTTGTCCCTGTGCTTTTCCAATCTTGGTCTCAACAATTCACACTCTTACAGTCCCTCCTCTTTCTTGACAATTGGACTCCTGGAGGGAACATACCTAAACATAATAAAGGCAATCTACAGCAAGCCAACAGCCAACATCAAATTAAATGGAGAGAAACTCAAAGCAATACCATTAAAATCAGGAACAAGCCAAGGCTGTCCCCTCTCCCCATACTTATTCAATATAGTACTTGAAGTTCTAGCCAGAGCTATAAGACAACAAGGAGATTAAGGGGATACAAATTGGAAAGGAAGAAGTCAAGCTTTCCCGACTTGCAGATGACATGATAGCATACATGAGTGACCCCAAAAAGTCAACCAAGGAACTGATACAGCTAATAAAAACCTTCAGCAACAAAGCAGGATACAAGATCAACTCAAAAAAATCGGGAGGAATTTTCTAAATTAACATGTCCCAGGTCTCAGACACTTTGTTGTCATTGGATTTAGAAATAGGGAGAGACCTCAATATCTTTACTTCTTTAGAAAATGTCTTTTTTTTCTGTTATGAAAAAGTATTTTATTCAGTTATAGCATGTTTTACATTAATTAGCAGTAGTTTAGATTAGAATTATTACCCTAATGAGTCTCAAGGATTTTGTTTGTTTGTTTTTCAGGAAATCAGAATGTTGATCACAATGCTGGCCATAAAAAAAAAAGAAAGAAAGAAAGAAAGAAAAAAAATTAAAAGGCTAACTGGTTGTGTTATGTAGAAACTAATGTGTGCAAAATTAATGGTTTGGAATTTTTAGTTAATGTAAGAAAAATTGCTTATCTTGAGTTGACTTAAATTGTCATTCTACATCTCCAATTCTACTAAAATAAAAAATACTGAGTTATGTGTTTACATGATCATATAGATATTTGTAGCTAAAGTAAGTATGAAAATGATTAAAAATTTTAAAAGTGTGAACAAAAACTGTATGTGGATTCTTTATTAAAACCACTCCTGCCGGGCGGTGGTGGCTCACGCCTTTAATCCCAGCACTCGGGAGGCAGAGCCACGTGGATCTCTGTGAGATTGAGGCCAGCCTGGTCTACCAACTGAGTTCCAGGAAAGGCACAAAGCTACACAGAGAAACCCTTCTCAAAAACCAACCAAAAAACAAACAAAGAAACACCAAAAAAACCCCCAAAACAACAACAACAACAACAATCCCCCCAAAACCACTCCTATAGAATTATGTAGGAAAAAAGATAAGTGCTTTAAGTATAGTTTGCTGTCACAGTTGTTGCAAACATAACATTTATGTTGCAAAATTAATAGATGATTTTATGAATATTTGAGAATGTATTGTAGCAGGAGGGTAGGGGACTGGAAAGAGAGGTAACAAGATTGACACGTGAAAGCCAGTTAATAAGGACTCTTAATAATAAAACTCTCTACTTGGGTTACATGTAACAGATGAGATGTGCTGGAAAATATGCAAAGGCTGAGTAGGCAGGTGCTATGTAAATAGCATATAATGGATCAGAACTCAAGTGGCACAGGGATTTTGAGCATCTGTCTCCCCCCAACACACTAGCCCAGTTAGCCCTTGAGAGTTCAGTTTCCTTTCTAATAAACTGTCTCTGATATTATGAAAATTCTTTTTTTTTTAGATTAATTTATTTCTTTTACATCCTGGACCAAGATTCCTCTCCCTTCCCCTCGTCCTGTTCAGAAAGGGGCGGGCTTCCCATGGTATCAACAAAGCATGGCATATCAAGTTACAGAAAGACTAAGCACTTCCCCTTGTATTAAGGCTGAACAAGGCAACCCAGTATGAGGAATACGTTCCTAAAAGTCAGCCAAAGCATTAGGAATAGCCCCTGCTCCTACTGTTAGATGTCTTACAAGTAGACCAAGCTACACAACCGTCACATATATGTAAAGGGCCTAGATCAGTCCCATGTAGTCTCCCTGGTTATTGGTTGAGTCTCTGTGAGCACCTATGAGCCCAGGTGAGTTGTTTCTGTGGGTTTTCTTATATGAGCCTTGACCCCTGTGCCTCATACTCGCTTTGTAGATCAGGCAGGTCTTATCTCAAATTTACAAAGATCTGCCTGCTTCTGCCTCCCAAGTGTTGGGATTAAAGGTGACCACCATCATGCTTGGCTTTATGAATATTCTTATGTTTCTGGTCCTATTTACTATTAAGACCCTGGATATCTCACCAGGTGCCCTTCAAACTCAGATCAGTCTTTATGTTAATGTTAAAGAATTGTAAAAAAACGTAAGTATATATAAAGAAGAAGAAAGTCACTGTGATAGCTGGTTTTGAATGCCAACATGCTGCAACTTAAAATAAACTGAGCAGGGAGGCCCTCTTTTTTCTTTTTCTTTTATTGAAAATAGATTTTTTTCTCACACAGTACATCCTGACTAGAGTCCCCTCCCCATCTACTTCTCCCAGCTCTTCCATACCTCCACTCCCCTCTGGATCCACTCCACTTCTGTCTCCCACTAGAAAAGAACAGGCTTCCAACACACACACACACACACACACACACACACACACACACACACACACACACTATCAGTTCTTTTCCTCTAGAGAACCCTGAGGAGCGCAGTCACCAATAAGTCATACTTTCATTACATATGCCTACATTTTATTGGGAACCTTTCAAGATTTCTATACTGTCTATAGTGTTCAATTGCTGTGTCAAATTCCATTCTTTAATATTCATTATGCAGTCCCTAGCAGTAAAAAAAAAAAAATTAGAAACTAGAGAAGTAGAAGTAGGGATAGAAGTCAGAACATTTAAGGCCAAGGTAGTTGCAGATTTTACATCAAGCAAGTAAGCAAGTTCACTACAGGTGTATCCAAGTAAGATCCTGGTAAGACAATTTAAGTTATGCCCATGAATGTCTGAGTTCAAGCAGTGCTCATGTTAACAAACCATAAAATTGGGCATATGAGGTGGCTCAGTGGGTAAGGGAACTTCTTGCCATGCCTTCTGACCTGGGTCCCACATTAAGAAGGAGAAAACCAGCTCTGGGCTATTGATTTCCAAACAACAAACACAATGGTACATGTGCCCCCCCCCCCCGCCAAGACACGTACACAGAAAATGAATAAATACGTGCCATTAACATTTTTGAAAAAGAGCATAAAATCTCCCAGTGCTTTTTAAAGATGTGAAGTGAGAACATGCCATTTTATTAATGAGTGCTATAAAATTTATAAATCACAAGTCTAGCAAATTATTGTGTTTATTGTCAATTACTTTCTATCAAGATACCTAAAATTAGAGTTTCATTATTTATATAAATGACAGCATATCTTTCAGATAGACTGACAATGGTCTCTGACATTATGTGAAACTCCTCAGAAATTATATAACAAAATAGTTTTTTTCTTGGAGAGTCTTCTAGTCTTCACACATCTAGTCTTTATGTTTTTGTTCTTGGGATGGAATCCTACTAAACACAAGCTCTTCCCCTGAGCTACACTCAAGCCCCATCTTGTCCTTTCTCAGTGTTAGAATTTTTCATGTTGTCAGTTACTGTTCAGGCATCATCTTTTGTTTTAGCTCATTATTTACAGTTGTCTTACAGTGGAAGGTGATCTGCTTGTGGTCAAGCTGCCTGCATCCACTTCTGTGTGTACATCAGTACACTAACTTACCAATGATTGAGTTAAAGGAGAATGGTGCTTTGTATATGAGAGAAGAGTGAAGGCAGAGTGTGGCCACCTTTCTTTTCTTGTCTTCAGTTTCATGACCAGACAGATCAGTTACTGATACAGAGTAGGAGGTCAAATATTGATCCTCTGAAATTGCAGGATACAACAACAACAACAACAACAACAACAAAAACAACAACAACAAAATGGATGGATGACTACAAAAGAGAGGGCCTGGGGGAACAGCAGGATGCTGGGATTCATTTTGTAATCAAAGGCAATTTACAATGTCAGAAATTGTGGGTATCTATTAGTTATTCGTCAAAGTTTTTAGTCAGAACTAGCCATAAAAGCCCATGAGTCCCCTTTGTAACTGAAATTGTGGAAAAAGATAACTTGAATTATTCACTAGCAATTATCTGATTCAAATATGAGCTAAGGTAGTAATATTAAATCTAAATGGTACAAGCAAGGAATAATTCTATTATCAGAAAAGCATCCTTTGTCACTGACCCTCTCCTTTTTAAATTTATTTCTTTCATTTTTTTAGATTATAATATAGTTATATCATTCCCTCTTCACTTTTTCCTCTCCAAACCCTCTCATATTCCTCTATAACCCTTCTTGCTTTCTTTCAAATCTATGGTCTCTTTTTTCATTAATTGTTATTACATGTATGTTATATATACCTGTAATACCTAAATACAAACAGCTCTGTCTTTATGCTGGAACTTGTATGTATGTTTCCTGGGGCAGACTATTTCCCAGCATTCTTTAGTTATCTGTAGTTCTTTGTGCAGGATCTAGGCCTTCTGAGTGCTTCCCACTCCCACCCCATCTACTTTAGTATGTCAGTTGGTGTTGTTCTTGTTCAACTCATGTTTAGGCAGTTATGTAAGTGGATTTTGTGGGTGTAACCTCTGATATTACTAGGAGACATAATCTTAGAGCCAGCTCCCTGATCCTCTCACTTTTACAAACTTTCATCAGTCTCTTCTGCAATGATCCCTAACCCGTAGGTACTGGATATGTGTTGTAATTGTATCAGTTGGGGGTGGGCTCCGCAACTCTGCATTTTAATTAGTTGTGTCTCTCTGTAATGGTCTCCATCTGTTTCAGAGAGAAGTTTCTTTGATGGGGGCGAGGACTACACTTATCTGTGGGTATAAGGACAGATACTTAGAAAGCAGTTAGGGATTGTGTTGGTTTAGCAAAGTAGTGGTTGTAGATTCTCCTCTGAGATCCATGACTTCACTATCCTGGCATAATTTACCTTTTTTTTTGAGTTTGTCTTAAAATTAGACAGCTGCTGGTTACTGCCAAGGTATGCATGCCACTGCTGCATCCCCAAGGTTATTTTGGCATGCTGGTGGTTCTTACGCATGCTGCATAGGATTGTTGATTGTTTGCATCTTTTGGAAGCCTGCATGATACCTTCTGGTACCATGTAAGCTGGTCTTCAAGGAGGAGAATTAGGTTATCACTAATACTTTCAAAACACTGTATGTTTAAGAAGAGAATGGACCTAACAGAAGATACTCTGAACCTGAAATTCTGCAGTTATAATTCAGTTAATCTGTTTTACACATTTCAGCCTTTATACCAGTGAGATTTATTGTCAAATTGACTCAACTAGAATCACCTGGGAAGAGGATTCTCAACTGAGGAATTACTTCTTTCAGATTCTATCTGTAGCATCCCATGGAGGCATTTTCTTGATTGCTAATTGATGAGGCAGAGCACAGCTTACTGTAGGCAGTACCAGCCATGGGTCCATGATCCTGGGTTTTATAAGAAAGATAGCTGATCATAAACAAGAGGTAGCAATCTAGTAAGCAGTGTTCCTCCATGTTTTCTGATTCACGCTCCTGCACAGAGTTCTAGGAAAGACTTTGCTTTCCTTGATGATGGACTACATCATGTATGATTACAGTTGGTTTTGGGTTTTAGTTAGCATTTTATCACTATAACAAAAGTTAAACTAGAGAAGCCTTAATTGTGGAATATTCTTTTAAAAATTACTTATGAATTGATTGTTATGTGTATGTGCATATGCTTGAGTGTATATATGTGTACCATGTTCATGCAGGACCCTGTGGAAGTCGGAAGGGCCTTCAGGTCTCTGGGGTCTGCAATTACATATGGTTGTGACCTGGCATGTGGATGCTGGTAACTGAACATAGATCCTTCACTAGATCAGCAAGTGCTCTTAACTGCTGAGTCAACTCTTCAGGCTTTGTGGAAGACTCTGTATCTCTGCTTTTTATTCCTGATTCTTTATTCCTCTGTTTTCCAAATAAAATACACCCATCCTCCTTTTAAGTTAGATAAAATACACCCATCTTCCTTTTAAGTTAATCTTTCTAGGTGAATACCCTAACTGTCATCATAGGGCCTTCATCTAGTAACTGATGGAAGCAGATGCAGAGATCCACAACCAAACACGAGGCTCTGGGAGTCCAGCTGAAGAGAGGCAAGAGGGATTATATGAGCAAGGGAGGGTCAAGATCACAATGGGGTTTGACTTCTTCTTTGTATCTTTCTTATGAGCTCCTCTAAAACCTACTGAGGTGGGGCAGGGGGTGGGGGGACTACCTGGGGTAGTGTACCTTTCAAGGTCCTTCAGTCTTTGAGGTCAGTGGAGGAGGGTGCCAGTCATAATTATGATACTTAGTAGCCACTTCCCAAGGTTTATTTCTTCATCAAAGAGCAAGATATCATCTCCCTCTTTGTCATCAGATGGCTCATGTGTCAAACTTACCTTTGAACCACAGGAGGATCCCTTTTGTAGCAAAGGGGCCCCTTCATATGGCAGAAGAGGGGCAGAGGGAATAGTCTTCCCCAGTGGTTCACCACTAGTGTCTAATGCCTGATAAAAGGCATTCCATAAAGAAAAGATACAGGCAGGCATCTCTTCTCCTTTCTCTATATACCAGGTCTGAATGTCAATCTCCACTGTATCCCATATTTTCAAGTCCAGAGTCTCTTGTTCTGGAAACCAGCAGCTACACTGTAGCACAAATAGCAAAAAAGCTGAAAGTCAAAAAAAAAAAAAAAAAAAAAGATCACGATGGAGAAATCTACAGAGACAACTGAACCAAGCTCAAAGAAAGTCACAAATTTTAGATCAACAGCTGTGGAACCTGCATGGGACCAGATTAGGTCCTCTGCATACTGGAGACCATTGTGTAGGTTGGTTTGTTTGAGGGGCCCTGGCAGTGGAATCAGGATCTATCCCTGGTGCATGAGCTGGCTTTTTGGAGCCCATTATCTATGGTGGGACGCCTTGCTCAACCTTGATGCAGGCTGGAAGGGCTTGGTCCTGCACCAACTGAATGTAGCAGGTTTTGCTGACTCTCCATGGGAGGCTTTACCTTTTTGGAGGAGGGGATGGAGGAGATGGGACGTGTGTTGGGGGGAGGCTGGGGAGGAGCAGGAGGAGGGATGAGAGGAGGACCTGTGGTTGGTCTGTAAAATGAATAATACCTTTTTGTAAATAAAAGAAAAGAAAAAAAGATAATCTTTCACCTGTACCTTCATTCTAGTGTCTCATCCATCCTTGAAGGCTTTGTTCTGTAATCATGATCTCTGTGTATCTTGGGAGATTCCATTTACTCTGTCTATAATATGTGAGGGTCATCTTTATCTAACAGTCTTTTCATATGACTCTCTTCTGGTACTGTCTGATATCTCCCGACATTTCCATGACCATTTTCCTGGTCTGAATGCTTAGGCGCCATTGCTTGTTCCCTCTTGGGCCAATTGAGTATCTTTCTGCTCAAAGACTTGGAAGTTCATGGGAGTTAATCTTCTGAAGGCCAATGATGCCCTTCAAGAATGATTTCCAAATCTGCTGTTTGTGGGATTTGACATTTCGTCTAGCCAAAGCTTTTCCTCCTCCATTGTGTCGCATGGCTTTGTGCTGTGAAATCTCTGTGTTCACTTCCTGCTTGGTCAGTTGTCTCTACTCTAACTAGAGTCTCCTCTGCCAACCATATACTTGTAGGCTTGTAATCTATTTAGGATTTAACACTTTTATTTATCTTCTTTTCTTTTGGGGGGTATTGTTGCCCATAGGAGTTTCACCTTCCACTTTACGAAAATCATTCCTAGGTGAGCAAGCAGACAGATACACATGCAAACACACATACACACTTTAAACATTAGGCTAAATATTAAATAATTGTATATACTTGGCATGGACCAGACCATGAATTTAGCCATTTATTTTTATCACTTCGCTGTCATTCTAAGACCCCCAAACTGAAAAAGCTGAAGCCATTTCCTATTCTATAGTCTTTGTATCCCATCACTGAATCTTGATAATATTAACCTGTAGTCCTTCTCTTCTTTCCATCCGTGTTGTTAATTTACTGGTTAAGGCCAACCTTGTTTCTGCCTGATATAAATATTTGATTAAGTACTTGATACTTGGCATGTCTTAGATATTTTCATTTCTTCATTCTTTTATTTAATTTGTGTTATCTTTTAAGTGAGACTAGAACATTTGCATTTCCTAACTCATAAGTCTTCAATTGTCCTCCACTGCCTGATAAAAATGTGAAATTCTTTCATTTTGTGTTATTCACCTAGTCTAACATTTTGTAGCATTTGTTCATTAGACTTTTATGGAAAATAGCAATTATGTCCACCTTCTATGCTCACTTATAGCTATCTCCCCCTTTTTTTTCTATTAGAGTAGAAGTTTGTTAGGATCAAGAACCATGATTCCCAAGCCTTTGATCACTAATGTTATCTAATACCATGCCTTTGCCAAGTGGACACCCAGTAAATTAAAGATCCAACTGAGGAATACTATATGCATTTAGAAAATAAGTTATACATAAAAGATAGAATACACACACACACATATATAACTTGTTTTATTCAGTTGTTATAAGAATATTTTGGCAAATGAAAGCTAAAAATGTTTTCTGATCTTCTGCACCCACTGTATTTGTTTGACATCTGATAATTAAAAGTAAATTCAACCTTTTAAATGATTATTCAACAAGTTTAAAGGAGTTGCTTTTTAACTTTATCAAGTTATAAGTTAAAATATCTGATCTTGGACATTATAGGAATCTAAAATATGATATTTTAATACTATTATTGGGGCAATATTTTGTTATAAATTATGGTACAAATTGTTACAATGTGTTTCAAATGCCTTGAAAATAGAAAACTTTATTTGACTCAGATGATCTACTTCTATAAGTGCATTCTACTGAAGTAAATGAGATTATACTTAATAGTTTGGCTCTTAATGTATTTATTTATAGTAGTTTCAGTCCTAACAACAGGAAGGGAGAAATTAGATGAATAAAGTTTCAAAGGAAAAAGATGAAACAATTATTATTTGTTAATATGATCACCTATGTGTATAACCCAAGAAATCAATAGATAAGGTATTAGTTTTAATAAGGAAATGAATGTGAGGGTAATCTGGCTGCAACATCTGTCACCCCATTGATCACCAGGGTTGATCAGGTTTATGGAATACAAATTCACCCAATGAAAATCAGTACTGTTTTAATAGTAATAACAATTATATATAAAGTATAGTATACAATATGCCAATTATAATAACAAAATAGCCAACAAAAATAATGAATCAAATATTTCTGGGAGAAAAATTGGAGGAAGTGGAAATAGAACAATGCTTATCCTCAGATGACAAAACCTTGTACAGCTGTAATGCAGCATATTGCCAGATAGAGTGAACTAGGAAAGAGAATATTGGGCTCAGAAAAAGATTCATTAAAATGCTGAACAATAACTTATTTGGAAATTAGAATTGCAATAACTGCTGTACCGCACATCGGGGAAATTTGAATCTCTTCTTAAATATCACGTGCAATGATACACTGTATATGGATTAAACCTGGAAACATGAAAGTCAAATGTTAGTTATAAAATTCATAGAAGCAAATGTAAAACATCTCAGGAATCTTAAGAAAGGAAGGATTTCTTAATAGAAGATTGCAAAAGTAAAAATTTGAAGGAGGAATAGTTTATTTAGCAATATGAAACTAAAGGTGAATAAACATTTAAAGTAGAAATAACAAGTGGTTATAAAAAAGCTATCAGCAATGCCTGAAACAGTAAGAGGTAAATGTGTAAAATACACTCACTGTATTCCAGTGTTTGGAGCTGTTAACTAGAGATATATACTGCTACATATATACTCATAAAACAATATAGTGTGTGTGATGTGTACATGTTCCTGTGTGTAAGTGCAGGGCTATGTCCATTATGGTGTACATTTGAAGGTCAAATGGCAATCTCAAGTATTGATCTTCACCTTCCACCTTGTTTGAGGCAGGGGCAATCTGTTATTTGCTACTGTGAACATCAGGCTAGCTGGCCCATGAGCTCCCGGTCACTTCTTGTTTCTACTCACCATTACCAAAGGATTGTAGTTACAGGTGTGTACTTCTGTGCCTGGCTTTTTACTTGGCTTCTGGGGATTTAAACTCACATCCTTATGCTTGCATGGGGAGTTTAACCTCCAAGATAACTTTTTAGCCTATAAAGAAATGATAATTTGAATAAATTTCAAGGAGAGATTAATAATTTGCAATTTAGATAATTAAATAATGATAGACAGGATGTGTAAAAACATGGTAGATGAAAGTCAGTGAAATGAGAGAAATAGAAATAAAATGTATTATAAAATGTTAGTTTTTCACATATCAGGTATAGATAAAAAGTATGAGTAAAGTAGTATAAAAACCTCAATTTTTTACTTAAGATTGCTACTTAACAAGCAATTTGCTGGAACTTGTCCTTGGTTCTTGAAAATTAATCTCAAAATTCTTGAGATTTCCCAAGTGATAACTATCACTGTCATTGTTGGACTCTAGACAATTTAAGTAAATTAATCATTAGCTAATTTTAGCTGTTAGTCTAGTTAACTGTGGTGATTAATATTAAATAATTTAGATTCAGATTGGGGGATAACTATATCAAGTTATCAACTTGTGATTAAAAGGTTGGGACTTTGATCCACATGAAACAGCCTGGTTTCCTAAGATGAGAGTTGGTCTGTGTATAGCAGTTAGCTGCATAGTCACTGAGTCAAATAACTAACTCCCTACTAATGAAGCCCGGAGAAACACTGATCAGTGAACTGCCTGGATTCCATATCCACATCTACGACCACTGTCATAATATGCAAGATCTCACAGAAAAATGCTATTTATCTAGCTCTGCTCAGTCTAGTATGAGGTAGAATGAAGCCACCGGGAGAGGGGACAGCCTTGCCTTGTTTCTGATTTTAGTGGTATTGCTTTGAGTTTCTCTCCATTTAATTTGATGTTAGCTGTTGTAGATTGCCTTTATTATGTTTAGGTATGTTCCCTGTATTCCTGATCGCTCCAAGACCTTTATCATGAAGGGGTGTTGGATTGTGTCAAATGACTTTTCTGCGTCTAGTGAGATGATCATGTGGTTTTTTTTCCTTGAGTTTGTTTTTATGGTGTATTACATTGACGGACTTTCGTATGTTGAACCACCCTTGCATCCCTGGGATGAAGCCTACTTGATCATGGTGTGTAGTTGGAGTTTTTCTTCCTGGCCCAGTCAGGACAAATCTCTCTTACCTGCCAGTCCCACAGTCGCTCAAACCCAACCAAGAAAGCACACAAAAACTTTCAGGTGGTCTTGGCTGATCAAACCTGATATATCTTAATCTGGAACAAATCCACAGCCTCTGGCTTTCTGTGGAAACAAAAGCAGAGACTCTTTTCCAAAGCAACATATCCTTATATCCAAATTTTGAAGTTAAGGTACCTTTAAAATTTACATATTTGTTTAACTCAACAGCTTTTATGATCAAATCTTTTTCTGTGGTTAAAAATCCCAAAGACAACACAAACCAGATTCTCTGTGTAATATCCATCTTTGTAAGACTGAAATGCCTCTGTGGCTGCTGGCTCCGCCCACCTCAGCTTTTCAAAGTGGCGGTGGTACAGTTTACTGCCAGCTCTGGGTCTGGAGCCATGTGTATCATCAACTATCAGAAGCAGTTTTATCAAAGCAGTGCATAGCCCAGAAACCTTTTTTTTTTTTTTTTTTTTTTTTTTTTTTTTTTTTTTTTTTTAACTAGCAAAGGCTAAATCTACCATGCAGCAGAGTAAAGTGTCTCTTGTAGATTTCTCATTCCCGCCACAGTGCAGGTCAGATGCACAGGCCAGGAACCCGCCATAGTAGCTCAAACCTGCAGGCTGCCACTAACTTGAGAGAGACAACTAGGAAGCTGTTTTTAGCTCTGTTTTAGAATCTTTTTTTTCAGGTTTTAGGTGGAAATTCTTGCCCCATGTTGGGTGTCATTTGTAGTTGGAGTTTTTCTGCCTGGCCCAGTCAGGACAAATCTCTCTTACCCGCCAGTCCCACAGTCGCTCAGACCCAACCAAGAAAGCATGCAAAAACTTACATTGTTTACAAACTGTATAGCTGTGGCAGGCTTCTTGTTATCTACTTTTTCTATCTTAAATTAACCCATTTCTGTTTATCTATACTTTGCCACATGGCTTGTGGCTTACCAGTGTCTTTACATGTTGCTTCTCATGGCGGCAGCTGGCCGTGTCTCTCTCCAGCCTTCTACTTCCCAGAATCCTCTTCTCTCTTGTCCTGCCTATACTTCCTGCCTAGCCACTGGCCAAACAGCACTTTATTTGTACAGAGTGATATCCACAGCAATGGTGGATAATTGTTTGGATATGTTCTTGGAGTCTGTTTGCCAGTATTTTATTAAGTATTTTTTGCATCAATGTTCATGAGGGAGATCGTTTTGTAGTTCTCTTTCTTTGTTGCATCTTTGTTTGGTTTAGGAATCAAGGTAATTGTAGCCTCATAGAAAGAGTTTGGTAATATACCTTCTGCTTCTATTGTGTGGAACAATTTAAAGAGTATTGGTATTAAGTCTTCTTTGAAAATCTGGTAGAATTCTACAGTGAAACAATCAGGTCCAGGGCTTTTTTTGGTTGGGAGACTTTTAATGATTGATTCTATTTCCTTAGGGGTTATTCGACTATTTAAATGGTTTATCTGGTCTTGATTTAACTTAGGTATGTGGTACCTATCCAGAAAATTATCCATTTCTTTTAGATTTTCCAGTTTTGTGGAGTAGAGGTTTTTGAAGTATGACCTGATGATTCTGTGGATTTCCTCATTGTCTGTTGTTATGTCCCCCTTTTCCTTTCTGATTTTGTTAATTTGGATGCTCTCTCTCTGTCTTTTGGTTAGTTTGGATAAGGGCTTGTCTATCTTGTTGATCTTCTCAAAGAACCAACTCTTTGTTTCATTAATCCTTTCTATTGTTCTCTTTATTTCTATATTATTGATTCCAGCTCTCAATTTGATAATTTCCTGGCGTCTGTTCCTCCTGGGAGACTTTGCTTCTTCCTGTTCAAGGGCTTTCAGGTGTGCTGTCAAGTCACTAGCATGAGATTTCTCCAGCTTCTGTATGTGGGCATTCAGTGCTATAAATTTCCCTCTTAGCACTGCTTTCATAGTATCCCATAAGTTTGGGTATGTGGTGTATTCATTTTCATTGATCTCTAGGAAGTCTTTAATTTCTTTCTTTATTTCTTCCTTAACCCATTGGTGATTCAGTTGAGCATTATTCAGTTTCCATGAGATTGTAGGATTTCTGTAGTTTTTTTCTGTTGTTGAAATCTAACTTTAAACCATGGTGGTCTGATAGAACACAGGAGGTTATTCCAATTGTTTTGTATCTGTTGAGATTTGCTTTGTGGCCAAGTATGTGGTCAATTTCAGAGAAGGTTCCATGGGGTGCTGAGAAGAAGGTATAGTCTTTTTTGTTTGGGTGGAATGTTTTGTAGATATCGATTAAGTCCATTTGAGCCATAACATCAGTTAAGTCCATTATTTCTCTGTTAAGTTTCAATTTGGCCGATCTGTCCAGAGGTGAAAGTGGGGTTTTGAAGTCTCCCACTATTAACATGTGGGGTTTTATATGTGATTTAAGCTTTAGTAATGTTTCTTTTAATTGTGGGTGCCCTTGTGTTTGGGGCATAAATGTTCAGAATTGAAACTTCATCTTGGTGGATCTTTCCTGCGATGAATATGTAATGTCCTTCATCATCTCTTTTGATTGATTTTAGTTTGAAGTCTGTTTTGCTGGATATTAGGATGGCTACACCAGCTTGCTTCTTAAGACCATTTGATTGGAAAGTCTTTTCCCAGCCTTTTATTCTTAGGAGGTGTCTGTCTTTGAATTTGAGGTGTGTTTCTTGTATGCAGCAGAAAGATGGGTCCTGTTTTTGTATCCATTCTGTTAGTCTGTGTCTTTTTATAGGTGAATTAAGTCCATTGATATTAAGGGATTTTAATTACCAGTGATTGTTCGTTCCTGTTGTTATTTTTATTTTTTGGTGGTAGTGTGTGTGTACTTCTCTTCTTTGGGGATTACTGCTCTGGTGTTATCTATTGCCTGTGTTTTCATGGGTGTATCTGCCTTCCTTAGGTTGGAATTTTCCTTCTAGTGCTTTATGTAGGGCTGGGTTTGTGGATAAGTATTGTTTAAATCTGGTTTTGTCTTGGATGGTCTTGTTCACTCCATCTATGATGATTGAAAGTTTTGCTGGGTCTATTAGTCTAGGCTGGCATCCATGGTCTCTTAGTGTCTGCATTATATCTGTCCAGGTCCTTCTGGCTTTCAAAGTCTCCATCGAGAAATCGGGTGTTATTCTGATGGGTTTGCCTTTATAAGTCACTTGGCCGTTTTCCTTTGCTGCCCTTAATATTCTTTTTTTATTCTGTACATTTAGTTGTTTACTTATTATGTGGTGAGGGGACTTTTTTTGGGGTCTAGTCTGTATGGTGTTCTATAGGCTTCTTGTATCTTCATAGGCATTTCCTTCTTTAAGTTGGGAAAGTTTTCTTCTATGATCTTGTTAAATATATTTTCTGTGCCTTTGAGTTGGTATTCTTCTCCTTCCTCTATCCCTATTATTAATAGGTTTGGTCTTTTCATGGTGTCCCAAATTTCTTGGACATTTTGGGTCATGTCTTTGTTGGGTTTAGTGTTTTCTTTGACTGATGAATCTATTTCTTCTACCGTATCTTCAGCACCAGAGATCCTCTCTTCCATCTCTTGCATTCTGTTGGTTATACTTGCATCTGAAGTTCCTGTTTGTTTACTCAGATTTTCTATTTCCAACATTCCTTCTGCTAGTGTCTTCTTCATTTTTTCTATTTCCTTCTTCAGGTCTTGGATTGTCTCCCTTGCTTTTTCATGATTTTCATTTAAGGATTTATTGTTTTCTTCTGCTTTAATTGTCCTTTCCTCTAGTTTTTTTTTTTTTAATAGCATTCTTCCCATTTTTTGTTTGTCTTTTCCTCTACTTTATTTTTGATTTCTTCTATATAAGGCTGTAGCCTTTTCATGATGTTACTTATAAGGTTGTTTTCTTCTTCTTCTTCCAGTCTGTGATGTTCAGTTCTAGCTGTTGGAGAAGGGCTAGGTTCTGGTGATGCTGTATTGCTCTTTATTTTGTTGTATGTACTTCTGCCTTGACGTCTGCCCATCTCCTCTTGTGTTCTTCTTGGTCTTATCAGTGTACTTGGTCCAGAGAGAGTTGACAGACTTAGGGAGCCTTTCTCTGGTCCAGATGGAAGCTCTGGGCCAGATGGGAGCGCTGGTCCAGATGAGAGTGCTGGCCGGATAGGAGCTGGGGGGCTGGACTCTGAGTCTCGGGAAGTCCCCAGGGTCTCCTTATTTTGTCCAGATGTGAGCTCCTCTTGTCCAGATGGGAGTTCCTCTGGTCTCTGGTCCAGGGCAGGATGGAAGCTTGGGGCTGGTCTCTGATTCTCAGGAAGTGTCTGGGGTCTCCACCAGATGGGTGTGGGGGCAGGGTGTGGAGACTGCAGTGTCTGCCTGCAGTCTTGAAAAAGGGGAGCCTTCCCGCAAGGCCCGCTGATTGGCAGAAAACTGGGGCCACGTTGGTCAGTTCCTCCCGGGGTGTCCTGTGTCCTGTGGTGGGACACAGGCGCAGTTGCCTCTGACTATAACCCAGGCACTCACCTCTGGTCCAGTGGTGATGAATATTTTATCTACTCAAACATGAAACAAAAGATCATCGTTAGATGACTTGTACACACCATACATTCCATACTTGTGTTAATGCAGATATATATGTTACCTTTAAAAGTTTGTGTGTTTAAAAAAAAAGAACCAGACACCAATAAAGATAAGTAGCCCAGGTGATCCAGCCTCTCAGAACACCTGTGTTGTAGTTCTCCATCCAGAATAGCTTTGGGACTTTTGTACATTTATGAGTATTTAAGGTTATTTTTGTCATACTATGTATGTTTCTACTCTTGTTTAAGATATTTTTGTATATTGATACAAGTTTAAGGCTATTTTTGTTATACTGTATTATATGTTTTTATTTCTTGTTTAAGTTATTGTGCCTGTGCAGCTCATTTAAAAATGCAATGTAAAGTTCTAGTCCTTAAAAGCTTTTTAAGATAACAAAGACATACAGGTAAATAGTCAATCTACAACAGTCAAACTTACAATTGTATTTGGTATGTTTAAAAAGTCATATAGAGATAGATACATAGGTAATCTTCAAATACTTCAAAGACCTAGAGAATATGGCATTTAAATGTTTTTTAATAACATAAGACTTTTCATGACAATGAGATGACAATGAGACATGTCTGCTCCTGGCAGCATAAATTTACTTTAAAAAATGATAATGGGCATCAAAGAACCTACATATGGAGTTTTCTTCTGTGTAACAAAAGATAGCCATTTGGGTAAGCAACTGCTCTTGCCTCAACTGCTGTAGATTAATAGAAATGGATTAATTTAAGTTCTAAGAGCTAGTTAAAAACAAAGCTAAGTTAGGGCCAAACTTTCAGAATTGATAATAAGTCTATGTGTCTTTATTCGGGGTCTGGCAGTCCAAAAACGCCTGATTCAGTGGTCAGTTTTGGAACTCCATGTTTATTCTAGGTGCTCTGTCAGATTAATACCTGGTTAAGATTTTTCTTATTCTGTATGTTGGATCATCACTCAGCTGACCATTTATTTTGCTGTACAGAGATTTTTAGTTTTGCATGGTCCTATTAGTCACTTGGTCTTAACTCCTATGCTGCCAGATTCCTATTCTGAAAGACCTTACCTCTGCCTGTAAGTTGGTAGATATTCCTCATTTTCTCCTCTATCAGATTCATGGTATTAGGTCTTATGTTGAGGTTTTCTATCCATTTGGAGTTGAATTTTGTGCCTGTGTAAGACTGAGATTTTTTTCATTTTTCTGTGTGGATATATACAGTGTGCTCAGTACTATTTGTTGGAGATACTGTTCTTTGTCTAATGTGTATTTTTGGCCTTTGTTTCAAAACACAGACAGTTGTAGGAGCATGGGTTTCCACATATGTTTTCAATTCTATTCCATTGATCAGTGTGTCTGTTTTCAATGCTCTTTTTATTACTGTGGCTCTGTATTATAAGTCAAAATCAGGGATGGCAATATCTTCAGTAGTGTTTTTAATGTCAGCTATCATGGCCTTTTGTGTTGCAGTATGGATTTTAAGATTGTTTTCAACTTCTATGAAGGATCAAGTTAGAATTTTGTTAGTGGCAGCATTAAATCTGTAGGTTGCCTTTGGTAGGATGTCCATTTTCACCACATTAATCCTGTCAATACATGACTTACTGAAACAGTCTTACTTCCCCTACTCTCACTCCTTCTTTATTGACCTTCCTCTGTCCTTCTTAATTAAAGCCCTGTTCTTATTTCCATCTTCCTTTATACCCCTTTTATTGCATTAATCTCTCTCTAGTGCCATCATACATGGTATTCTTCTACTTTTTTGGTTTCTGCAGATACTTCAGACATACTCACATCTAAAGATTTGGAGGTAGGGCCAAAAATGAGAGAAAATATGGCTTTTCTCTTTCTGGGTCTGGGTTACCTCATTCAATATAGTATTTTCACTTTCTTGCAAAGTTCATAATTTATTCCATAGTATATGTGTACCATGTTTTTATTACCCATGTGTCAATGGAAGGTCATCTAGATTGTTTCCATTTCATAGCTGTTGTGAATAGAGTGACAATGAGCAAGACTGAGCAAGCACCTGTGGAGTTGGATGCTGGGTCCCTTGAGTATATGTCAAGGATTGGTATAGCTGGGTCATCTGATAGGTTTATTTTTAGCTTTTGTAGAATTCTCCACAATGATTTCCAGAATGGCTGCACCAGTTTGTGATCCCACCAAAGGTGAATGAGGATTTTATTTTCTCCACACCCCCTTTAGCATTTGTTGTCCATTGTTTTGTTGATGCTGGTCATTTTGACTGGATTAAGATGGAATTTCAAAATTGTTTGATTTTCATTTCCCTAATTGCTAAGGATGATGAACTTTTTTGGAATATTTCTTAGTCATTTTTAGTTCTTCTTTTGAATCCTCTATTCAGACCCATATCCCATTTTTCTAATGGGTTATTTGTTTTTGCTCTTTGTTTTTTGATTTCTTTATATTTTCTGAATATTACTCCTCCATCACATGTGTAGCTGGCAAAGATTTTCTCCCACACTATGGGATTCCTGCTCACCCAATTGATTTTTTCCTTAGCTGGGTAGAAGCTGTTTTAGTTGTATGAAGCCCCATTTACCAATTGTTTACCTTACTTCTTGGGTAATGCAGTCCTATTCAGAAAGCCCTTTCCTACATCTATGTCTTGGAGGGTATTTCCTCTGTTTTCTTGTAGCAGTTTCAGTGTTCAGGTTTCACATTTATGTCTTTGATCCACTTGGAATTAGTTTCTGAGAGGTATGGGTTTTAGTTTGTTTTTCTAAAAGTAGAATCGTGTTTTTCCCGAACTATTTGTTGAACATGTTCTCTTTTCTCTAGCATATGGTTTTGGTGTCTTTATCGAATATCAGAAGGCTGTAATTACCTGTACTCATGTTTGGGTCTACTTTGTTCCATACAGTAAACAAAACCATGTGACAAGTGTTAGTTATTTAGGCGGCGCTCTTACCCCGCAAGGAACACATCCTGAACACGACAAATCCACAGAAGAGCTGTTTATTAATATAGGATAGAGGATAGAGGTGACAGGCCTGTGTGAAGCACACACATGAGTGAGGAGAGGAGAGAAGAGAAGAAGAGGAGAGAGACCTGTGCAAAATGGCGCGGGCTTTTTAAAGAGTGAGCCATGCATGCGTACAGGACCGCATGTGGCTACTCCACGCATGCGCGTAGATTACATGGCCACGCGTGCTTTATGCAACCATGTAAAGCCCCGTAGTCCTCGTCACGCGAGATGTTCTGACCTGGAAATGGCTATTTTGAACCGGAAATAACTAGGCGGTCTGCCGGGAAAGCCCAACCGTGTGGACATGTTGTGATTTCCTATCAACAAGAAATTTTGTATTCTGCTTTTTTGTGCAGTATGTTTGAAAGACCTTTTATTCTTCTTATATTTTTATATAATTTGTTTATTCATATCTCTGCAAAATGACAATATCCCAATTTTTTCATTATATTACTTATATTTCTGAGGTTTACTCTTTCTCCTTATGCCACACCACTGTATTTACCTGACTTTTGTCTCTGATATGGTTCCAAGCTTCATTTTTAAAGACTTTTAAGTTGCCAAATCCAGTGGTTAATTTCCATCATTGTCTGACTAAATTTACTAATAACATTTGAAATAATTTTTCAGCTCATTTGGGTTAGTTTCTTTCCTTAGCTTGTGAGATTTCTCTGCCATTTGTTATTCTCTCTTGACTACTCTGTGCCTGTGTCCTATGTTGGTTCCTCCTCATATCCTAAAAGTTAGGTGTGAAAACCAAACTGAGAATGATGGGAAGAAGGAAGGTGGAGTCAGAGAGATACCAGCCAGTAGCTGAGCAAATAGGATATGTAAAAAATGAAGTAACAAGCCATTGGCTACCTGGCAAAGCATAAATAGAAATATGAGTTGTGTAAGAGCTAGCTAGTAACAAGCCTGAGCTATCTGCTGAGCATTTATAATTCACATTCAGCTTCTATGTCAGTTATTTGAGACCAGATAGTCAGGACTGGAAGCATCCATTTATAATGGGGAGGCATTTTGGGATTAAGCAAAAATCTTGCACAAGGGAAACTCTTATGAATATACAAGGATGACCCCAGCTAAGACTCCTAGAAATAGTGGATAGATAGCCTGAACTGGCCATCTCCTATAATCAGATTGGTAATTATCCTAATTATCATCAGAGAGCCTTTATCCAGTTATGATCATTCTTAATCTACTTTCTCCAGCTAGCGACTTACCTAAAAATCTAGCTCTACGATTTCACTATAGATATTGTAATATGTGAAATCAGTCTGTTCTCATTCACTGAAGCATTGACCCTGCCCCAATCTCCTAAGTTGCTTTACTTATGTCTCCTAACTGTTCTTCCATAAGAACTAATTGTTTTTGAGCAGACAACAGCTATAGATTCATCTTTTGATTCTGTGTTTCTCTTATTCATGCTAAGTATAATTTTCCAAAGCCAAAGCATAAATCTGAACGTATAAAATGAGCTTGCCATTGAAGTGGGGCTCAGTAAAATGTAAGGGCACTAAGAAATACATACCAGAAAAAGATTTCTGAATTAGATATAAAGTTGGTTAGTCTCCCACAGAGACATAAAATATAATTTCCCACCAGACACAAATAATTGCCATCTCTACAGGCATAAGTCAGCAAGTTAACATGTAGCTTTATTCAATTTAGCATCCTAAATCCAAACAAACTAGATTCACTGAGATAAAATTTAAGTGTATCTTTGCTGCCCTGAGGCACTGAAAGAAGATGCCATCTGTATTTTGCCTTAATCTCAAGCTTCACATAAATTTTTTTACTTTTGGCAAGCAATTTATTAATAAATCCTAATGGCCTTAACAAAAATATTGTTAAAGCCTGGAGAGATGTCTGGGTGGTTCGGAGCATTTTTTATTCATACAAAGGACCTGGGTTTGAGTCCTAGCTCCTGCATGGTGACTCGAAACCTCCCTAGCTTCAGTTTCCCTCTTCTGATCTCCACAGACACCAGGCATGCACATGGTACACAAATATACATATGAATAAAATACCCATATACATACAACAAATCAAATAAACCTAAGTAAAATAGTATTCTTTTTTAAACATCTGTATACTTTCGAACACTTTCTTGCCTGCTGTTCCAGGACAAGCTGCCTTCCTTTTCTGTTTGGATATTTATAATTATTGTCACATGGTTCCTTGCTTGCTCTGTTGGCCTTCTAGTTTATTCTCTGTGATAAAGGCAAAGTGATCCTGATCTGTTAAAAAATTCTGATAATTTCTTATACTTTTCAGGAGAATATTAAAACTCTGTATTTTGTTCTATGAGACTTTTTTTGGGGGGGGGTCTGGAAAATTCTCTGACTTTATTCCTTCCTACCACCTTAATTCTTGATTATTCTCAAAGAGACAATGTACCTGCCTTAGAAACATAGAAGGCTTTTTATATCCCCATCTGGCTGTATGGCTCCCTGTCTCTCTTCACTTGTTGCCCTCAATTTATATATATATATACACACACATACATTTAAAGGGCTTCTATCCTGAGCCCTGATTTATTTTTCTTTACAAAACATTTTCTTTATCACCAACATTTTCCTATGCCTTTAAACTTTTAAAATATTTTTTAGTGCTTTTAGGATTTCATGTATGTTTTGATCAAATTTGCACATACCCCAACTCATTCCAGGTCTACTACCTGCTCTACGTACACAACATTGTCCTTTAAAATAAAACAGAGAACCAATTTTTTTCTCCCTAAATATTCTTGAATGTGTGTGTGGTCTTCCCCTGAGCATGGTTAACTTAATCTGGGGCTATAGAATTATTAAAAACTGACTTTGCATTTCCCAACAGTTAACAATTGCTAATAGCTCTTTTACCAGGGGAGGAACTTCATGATCAATTCTCCTGTCCATGTTAGGATTTGGTCTGGTCTTTTGATATATCCAACCATAGGTTTTGTTGGCCTCAGAATGGTCCCAGATAATTGGAGCAGGACTTCAATATGTTCAAGAAGTGGTTGGTTACTCCTGAAATGTGTGTGCCACTATTGTAGCTTGCAGGATTCATAGATGGGTAAGTCTGCTGATTGCTTTTCTACTCCAGTAGAAAATCAAATCAAATGAAAGCTATCCAATATGGATGGAGTTTTCAGGTCAGCAGCACCCTGCATGTTCCATGTTCATTGACTCAACTATGCACCACAAACATTAAAAAAAAATCAATTTATGTCTGTTTGTCACCAGATTATCCATCCTACACATTCCATGGGCATGGAGCCCTGCTTTGTCTGCTATGGTAAACCCAGTAGAGAGAAGCTGTGAACAATATTGGTTAAATCAATGGAGGAATAAATAATTCAGTATTTTCCTTGGGAATGATATTATGGAGAGACTCTCATGGTTCCCATCATATATTGATTAGGGATTTCATATATTCTAAATGCACATAAATCTGTTTTATACATATATGCTTCTGAAAGATCATAGCTATAAATGTCACTTCCTATCTACAAAGTTATCTCTTAAGAGTTACAGGTTTTTGTTATTGTTCTGTTTTGGAATAGGCATTCAAATCTAGAATGATGTAAAGATGCTGTAGTCTAGGAAGCAAGAACAGGTGCTTCATGAATCTCAATAGTATAAGATCAGAATGTGAGACTACTTTTATAATGTTCTTACTGTATGTTGATGCTGTTGCTTCTCCTCCTGACTCATTTTCCTGGGACAGTGTGGACCAGCAGCATGTACACATATTGGAATTGTGCTAGGAATAGAAAATTTACCCTTAACTTAAGACTGGCTAACTCTAAAACTCCCAGATATTCTATATTTTAAGTAGCCTTCCAGGCATTCTGATACTTCCCTTAGGCAGCTGGCCTCCATAGCTTATGAAACAATGGTTGATGTTAATTGTGTTCAAGGCTATGGGCCTTAAGTCAAATCTTTATTGTTTCATAGCTGTATGAGTTTAACAAATTATTTCACTTCTCTGTATCTCATTTTCTTTTTTTTTAATTTAAAGATAAAACAATTTAATCCATTCAAATATTCTCATAATTATAATTGTATTAATTTAGATCTCTAAATCAAATACCCCATACTTGACTTATATATGCAGATGCATATAAAATATATGAATGCATATATCTGCATGAATTATATGTTTATAATGGTTATTAATTTAAACAGTCACAATCCAGATTGTTTAGATTGGTTTAGAGTATATCCTCACTATTCTTCCACTTATTTCCTTTGGTTGTAGTTATCTTTTGAAGGTAGGAGGAAGAGGAGTGTGGTGTGACTTATGCCTTTGGCTTCTGATGGCCTTTGATCTTCATTGGCCTCTGCTGAGGAGTAACTCATCCTCACGGCTTCTGAGTGCATGCATTGTATCTCAGCTGCTTCTGTCTGAAGGTCAGTACTTCCATGTTGGCTGCCAATTGTCAGCTTGTATGAATTTTGTTTTTACCTTCTCTGAGACTGAGGATTCTTGTGGTTTATTAGCCTTCGCCATTTACTTCAGGATCTTGGTAATTTCTTGGTACTCATAGGATTGGAAGGGATACTATGTGCTGCCCAAGGCATACATCTGGCACTGGAGATTCTTACTGGATTCTTGTGTCTCTTTAGGGCTTACTGTCCTCTTGATCAAATCCACAAAAATTAAGCAAGTGACCCTTTGTTCAGTAGCTACAATCTCTGAAGATGTCTCTCTTGGTTTCTATTGCCTCATTTTCCTTATATAGGAACTGTAGATATTAGTGGCACTAAATTTATAGATATATTATAAAGATTACACAAATTAATAAGTGAAACAAGACATTACCTGGCATATAATAAAAACAAGGAACAAGAGATATATCCATTGCATTTTTTATCATGTTATATAAAATTGTATTTCATATAATCGAATGCTTCTACTACATTTTCTTTAGTATTTTACAAAATTTTGGGGAGGAAATATGATTTCCCATGTAAATATTATCCTCATGTAACTGACAACATTAATAATATTATTCATTTAGCCAAGTCCTTGCTACATATCATGGAATATGCTGAGATTGGTAATGTTACTTAATCCAAGGAGTGCTGTTAATTTGATGCCATTACCATTTTGTAATAAATGTCTTCTAGTTTTAAACTATTCTATGGGTTTCTCAAACTGTCAGAGAAGTTTACATTAATTTGCCACTGTTATTGTTTTTACATCTATTTCAGAAACTTTCTTAAATATTGTAATTGCTAATGAGTCTCAATCATGAGTTATATAACAATAAACAAATCACAAAATGTACATCTTTTATGGTTTCATTATTTGAATCATATAGAAATTTTGTGCCTCCATGTATTTATGTATCTCATTAGTTTGGTAGAAAGAACAAAATTTGTTAATGCTAAGTCAAATTGCCTGTAAATGACTTAAGGAATATGTTAATGATCTTGCTCCAAATGAATAATTATAAAGCAGGTGCAGTAGAGATATGATCATTTAACTGACAGGAAACAGCTTCTAATGGCTTCAATAACCAAGATAATGGCAATATCAGGGAAAGCCTGTTAAACACATTGTTCATACTGTCCATTTAATACACAAGATTTTCAGAGCCTGGGATATCTTTCCAGACCCATTTTACTGCTTAGTTAAACAGAAGTTAATTTAAACCCACACAGATGATAAAACATAAAAAATTATTATTTTAACACAGTGAATACTTGAATTAAAAAAAAAACATGACATTTCTGTGTAGTTTTATATGGGCTTTCATACCACTGTTGAGACTTATTTCGCACCATAAGTTTTATTTTTTTTTCTTTTTTTTCCAAGACAGTTTCTCTGTGCAGTTTTGGTGCCTGTGCTGGATCTCGCTCTGTAGACCAGGCTGGCCTCGAACTTACAGAGATCTGCCTGCCTCTGCCTCCCAAGTGCTGGGCACTACCAGGCTCCCCATAAGTATTAAAGGCATAGGAATTGTACAAAATGCATAGGACAAGTTTTAAACCGAGGTCCTTGGAGATAGTTGTGCATTTTCCTCAGATTTCAAAAGAAAAATAGGCCAATGGATATTAGCGAAGTTGAAAAATTTCACATATTATGCTTAGGACCCCTAGTCAAACATAATTGATTCTTTTAAAACTAAACTAGATTTAGTATCAATAATCATAAACATAAATCTATGAGTAAATTGATATTGGCTTATAGCTCATTTTGTTGGAATTTTGAACTTTGTTTTTTCAGTGCAATCTTGGTTATAAATGAGAGAAGTCAAATTAGCTAATGTAGGCAATTTACTGATTCTAATGTCTTACAATCCTGTGTCAACATGTCTGGACCCAGAGGTTCATTTTTTCTTTAGCTTCTTGTTTCTTCTCCAGACAGTCTACCTGTTAATGGAGTAAGACATCCATTGTCCACACTCCCCAACAGGTGAAAGACAAGCATCAGGCAATCTCCAAAACCTCAGTTGAAAGTGGCATCTTCATATGTGACCTGGCATTGAATTTCTGCTGAAGAACCCAGAGAAAGAGATATTTCCATGATACTTGTACTCTATAGAATATGAAAAGAACAAATGAAATGTCATACAAGCAAAAGCTACATGTGTTCGCCATAGCTTCCTTACCTGGTAGAATTACTTGAACATTTGCATATTTGAAAAAGTTTTTTTGTTTTCAGAATTTTGAGCTCTTAGTAAATGACCTACTTTGGGTTAATTTGATTATTAAGTATTGTTATTTTTATTATATGTTTTCTGCCACTATTAGGGATATTGTTGATAGTGGCAATAAAAATTTGATATGATAAAAGTGTGCTTACAAGTTTGCAAATTTTAGCTAAATTATGTATATGGATGTATTATTATTTAGAAGTCATTTTAGGATAGGAGCTTGATTTAACTTATTTAAATGTAATTCTAATTTTACAGGTAAATTAATATGGTTAATATAATCTCTCTTGATATGTACCCTATTATGTTTTCAGCATTTTTTATTTACTTATTTATTTATTTTTTTACTGAAAACTATAATACTACAAGGGGTAGGGAGAAAAAAAAATCTCAATAGAGTGAAGACATCAGCCACGAAGCACAATAAAACAGGTGTACCTAAATAGGTCTACTAGGAATGTTTTGTGATTAGCATCTTTTAAATGCTTCTGTTGAGAAACCATGTTTTCATAACAAGGTCGGTGAGTATGAAACCTGTGATACTTCCTTCTGAGATTGCTACAATTTGCAAAAACAATAAAAACCTGCTAAAAACATTTATATGTTTTTAAATGTTGCAATCTAGAAATCCCACTGATATTTGTGGTACAAGATTTGCCGAAGGCTACATAACCCTGCTTGTACATTGCCAGGACTGCAATCTGCTTTATGACAAAACAGATTCATTTATCTCCAAATAAATAAATTACTTTTGTGAACATTTAGAAACATTTGCATAATTAGGCTGTAAGATCTTAGCAGTCTTTTTCATAATAATTAAACTAATCTAATCTTGGACAGGATAAACAGACTTACTAGGATGAGTGCAGCCTTCAGGCAAGGAACTTACGGGATTCTACGGGAACTGTAAGGCTGATGATGTCTGTTAATTATGCAAGGCTTTACTCCCCAGTAATAGCGGCGTTTGTATTGCCTGAAGCTCAGATAACTACTCCCAGGCACATAAAATTAGACTCTACTTTTTTGACATTCTTTTAAAATAAAAACAAAGAGATACTTCAAAATGATTATATGCTTTCAAGGAGGAGGGCACTAGCTTTCTATGGATGGATCTGAAGCTGCATGCAATTGGCCCATTATTCAGTCACGTCATCCTGATTATCTTCAGATCTA
Organism: Onychomys torridus; assembly: GCF_903995425.1. Taxonomy (NCBI): domain Eukaryota; kingdom Metazoa; phylum Chordata; class Mammalia; order Rodentia; family Cricetidae; genus Onychomys; species Onychomys torridus. The sequence continues at coordinate 83,286,429 of NC_050449.1, forward strand.
GAGTTTTTTAGATGGTGTACAGATGCACAGAGCTGAGGCTCAATGGAAGAATGGCAAATGATTGATTATATTTCAATCCACAGAACTTCCTAGAATCTTAGATTTTAAAAATGAAGTTCCTTTATCAAATAAGTCACCTCAAAGATTACTCATTTTATTTCCAAATATTAAAAGATAATATGGTAAAAATAAAAATGAATGTTTTAAAAATTGTATATATTTTTTAACCAAGTAATCTTTTTATTAAGCAGGTAGGTCCATGTAGTAGTCTTAGTGTGGACTTAATTAGTAAAAGACATTTTCCACTTTGCTGCTCATAGATACCATATTTTCTATAAAAATCAAGAGCTTAAAACAACCTATTAGAGGGTAACAGATTAATTTTTATGAATTAATTGACAAAATTGCATATACAATCATGGGGACCACATCTTGGGCTTCCCCAAGTCTTCAGGACATCTGTCAAAACAATGCACATGAGAAACACAGAACATAGTGTAGAATATAAGATTTTACTATGGACTTAAGTGGAGCACTCTCAAGGGTGAGAGTGGACAATGGCCAAAAGCTTTGTGTTATTTCTAAAGTCTCTAAAACAGGCAGCAGTTCCTGAGGGACTTTGTACCATGTAGGGGACTATAAGACCTGTATGGACAGACTCCTAAAAAGACAGGACAACTTCGAGTACTATCAAAGCTTCCTTCTATGCAGTTGTCAATTGTGTACCTAGGGTACCGGAACCCAGTTTGGACAGTCATTCATTCCTCAAAATTCTGGACAGCTGAGGAAGTCATGTCTTTTTTGGGGCCAAAGACACATTCAGGTCCCTTTAAATTCATGTAGCTTACACTTCTGTGTAACTGTCCATCAGTGAGGGATGTCAGGGCAAGAACTCAAACAAGACCTAGTTTATATTTAACCTTTTTTAAATTAAAATACAATTACATGATTTCCTCTTCTCTTTTATCTGTCCAACTCTTCCCACACACCCCACTTTGAGTAGCAGAGTCCTGTTTTCCCATCCTTGGATTTACAGACCATTCATTGATGAGGGAGGGATCCAGCCCTATGTAGTTGATTTGAAGGACATTGAAGGCAGTAAAACCCAGGACAGACGCCACAGGACTGATGATTAGGACCCAGAGCATAAGAATGGAAAATAAATATCATGGGCATTCTAACTTGTGGAGATTGGGAAATATAAAGGAAAGAGAAGTAAACAATCAATTTATTGGTCTCAAAGACACTTTCCTACAATGGAAGCATGAACAATGATTACTTCTTGATTCTATAATTTGTTAGTGATAACTTGGAATCTCATTAAAGTAGATGTTAAATATTTTAGATTAGACTTATCTGTTTAACTGTGAACATGACTTGAGCCAAAATGTCTTCTTGATATGTTTTGCTTTTTTAAATTTCTCATCTAGTAAGCACAAGGTTTTGGGTTTCGTCCTCAGCTCCAGAAAAAAAAAAAAAGGATCAAGCCAGTCTAAATTCCAGCATGGACTGGGAAGGTACTTTCCAGGCCCCACCCCTAACTAAGTGGCTATTGACAGTTGATATTTGTTAGGGGGAGAGGGAGAGAGAGAGAGAGAGAGAGAGAGAGAGAGAGAGAGAGAGAGAGAAGAGAGAGAGAGAGAGAGAGAGAGAGAGAGAGAGAGAGAGAGAGGAGGGAGAGAGGGAGAGGAGGGAGGGAGGGAGGGAGGGAGGGAGGGAGAGAGAGAGAGAGAGAGAGAGAGAGAGAGAGAGGGAGAGAGGAGGGAGAGAGGGAGAGGAGGGAGGGAGGGAGGGAGGGAGGGGGAGAGAGAGAGAGAGAGAGAGAGAGAGAGAGAGAGAGAGAGAGAGAGAGAGAGAGAGACTCTTCTTGGGGAATGTGGCCACTGTACCTTGTACCTTGTACATGCTCTAATGGCTATCCTCACACTCATGCATGCATGTGCCACAGCAATCAAACTTTGCGGGTTATTAAAAGAAAGAAGGAAGAGGAACAAGAGGAAGAGGATAAAGAGGAAGAGGAGAAGAGGAAGCAGAAGAGAACATGAATCTTGGAGGGGAATCTGGTTAGAAAACAGGTGAGTGAATATGACTATTTTTGATTGTTTACATGTATGAAACACTGAAAAAATTGTCAAATTTTAATTCAGCATCTGCTTTGGGTAGATTAGGGTAGTCAAAACTAGCTATTACAGAGTAGGAGAGAACACTTAGTGGTTAATCATGCACACTTCTCTTGCAGAGAACCAGACAAGTTCTTTGGGTCCTAGTACCCACACCTATAACTCCAGCTCCAGAAGATCCAATATCCTTTCTGTTCTTTACACATTGGAATACATTTGCAAGGTCTCTTACTTTTTACTAAACTCCAAATTTAAGAATGGCCTCGTGAGAAGTAGAAAACTATGTCAATATGTTGTTGCATCTCTGTTATAATTTGGATTTGCATGTCTGCTAAAAGCCTTAGCATTGAAGGTTAGGTCTACTTTCCATGTATTATGGGAGGTTGTAGAATCTTAGGAGATGGAGAAAGTAGAAGTTAGGTAACTTGGAGAAGTTAGACTAATAATCCCCATGATGGAAATAATGGAGATCTGATCCTTTTCTGTATCTCCTTGATTTCTGGATGATATTAGGTGAGCAGGTTTTCCAATGTGTACTTCTGACATAATGTGCTGTATTGTTACAGATCCACAGGTAACAAGGCCAGGTAACCTTAGGTTGAAGTCTCTAGAGTTTTGAGTCAAAATGGGCCTTCCTTCTCTGTAAGTTGATTTTCTCAGATATTTTGTTACAGTGATAGAATATCGACTAGCCCCCTCTTTCTATTCCCCTTGTTTTCCTTAAATGGCTGTTCTTCCTGTACTTCATGCTTCTTCTATGGAGATAGCTCCTGGCAGGAAAGGCCTTCCTACTCTCCACTCAGGTATCACCTTGCCTTTGCATTCCAGGTCTACAGCTCTTCCACCACCTTCCATTTTTAGGAATGCAAGTGACATTTTTGCTTTTCCCAATCTCTGGGTTGTTTTTCAGCCCAAATTAAGAGTTTTCCCTGTCCGGATTGAAAATGACTTGTATTTTGCTGAAATGTTATGAAACAGGGCATGCTGACTAAAGATTATATTACATTGAATAGGACATTTTAGCCAAAATCATAAGTCCATGAATAGAATGCCAGTGGCTATTTTGAATGCTCGAGGCCATCAAAATGAACTATGGAAACAAATTGCTCCAAATTCAAGGGGCTAAGTTGTTTAGTTTGGTATCTGGAAAATAGATTCAGGGATTTCCATTAAAATGGTGCTGTTGTGATACAAAGAAAAAGTATTTAAAACCTTTTCACTACCGAATCAGAGTTCTAAGAGATGGATTCCATCCCATGCTCCACAACCTGAGAGAGTTTAAACTTAGGGAAACATCAATAGGCAGGTAACTTCCAGAACAACACAAGTCATCAGGGAAAACATTAGTATTCTTGTGCAAAAACAGTATGGCCATGTGTAAGAGGACACGTGGAAGTCAGAACAGAGGTGAGGGCAACTTTGGAAAATAATTGAAAAACAGGTCATTACAATGCTGAATAGAAAAAGAGATTAAACCCACAAATAATCTTTTCTTTCTGTCCTATTTGTTTCAAAATGTATACCAGGTTATCTCAATGAGAATCACATTGATGATTCTGGAAATGTACTAAAACTCTCTTAGTGAGAAATCCATTGAACATCAAAAATATCACAAGCATAACAATGCTGTTGATGAATCATTGCTCATTTCTTCAGAGGTTTTAGGTTAAGGTGTTCACCTTACCATGACTTTTATTAAAACAGAATAAGGTGTTGGCACATTGTGTATCAGGACAGCATTGCTTTAACAGCTTGGTGGTACTCTTTAGGAAACTCACGCTGGTATTTTATTCAAGGTCTGGAAAGAGGCAAGAGGCAGAATCCTCTATTAAGTATAGAGCACAGTGAGAATGGCTCATGCATCAGTTGGTCACTAAATTCTTCCTGTAATTCTAATTTTTCAATGATCAGACTTAAGTTCCAAGGCAGATAGTATATTTGATTATCTTTAAGGATTATCTAAAAGGACCAGAGTTATGTATTTTTGGTTGGAGCCTAGCCTTTAATGGCTGAGCTCTTTTACAATTATTTTTTTAATTTCTATTTTCTTTCTCCCTCCCTCCCTCCCTCCCTCCCTCCCTCCCTCCCTCCCTCCCTCCCTCCCTCCCTCCCTCCCTCCTTCTCTCCCTTCTTTCTTCTCTTCCCCGCTATAGGCTCACAGAGACTGAAGTGGCAATCGCAGAGCCTGCAAGGGTCTGTGCATGTATGTTATGTGTATGTAGCTTGGTGTTCTTGTGGGACTCCTAACAGTGGAAGTGGAGGGCATCTCTGACTCCTTTACCTGCTCTTGGTACCCTTTTCCTCCTACTGGGTTGCTTTGTCCAGCTTTGATATGAGGGTATGTGCCTATTCTCATTGCCTAGTCTTGCTATGCCATGCTCCTTTTATATCTCTAGGAGGCCTGCTTATTTCTGAAGGGAAACAGAGGAGCAGAGGATCTGGGGGAGAGGGTAGGTGGGGGAGACTGAGTGGAGGGGAGGGAGAGGTGGGAGGGGAAGAGGAGAGGAATGGAAAGGAGGTGAGGCTGTAGTTGGGATGTAATGTGTGAGAGAGTAATAATAATGAAAAAGAATTGAAATGTCTTCCTTTGGTAAGTATGTAGTGTCCTCTCTTTTCTCTTCTGAAGAATTTGAAGTCTATTTTATTAGATATTAAAATGGTTACACTATCTTGCTTCTTTGGTCCTTTTTCTTGGAATATCTTTTTCCAATCCTTTACTCTGAGGTAATATCTATCCTTGATGTTGACTTGTGTTTCTTGGATGCAACAATAAGATTGATCCTGTTTTTTGTGTCTGTTTTGTTAGTCTGTGTCTTCTGATTGAGGAATTGAGACCTTTGACTTTGAGAGATGTCTATGACCAATGATTGTTTATCCTGTTATTTTGTTGTTCTTCTTGTTATTTGTGGTGGTGGTGGTCGTAGAGGTGGCAGTGGTAGAGGTGTGTGTGTGTGTGTGTGTGTGTGTGTGTGTTTCCCTTTTTTTTTTTTTTGATTTTGCTTGTTTGGGATTATTTATTCCCTGTGTTTTCATAGGTGTAGTTAATCTCCTTAGGTTGGAGTTTTCCTTCTATCACCCTTTTCAGGGCTGAATTTATAGATAAATATTGCTTACTTTGGCTTTATCAATGTCTTATTTTCTCCATCTATGGTTTTTGCAGGGTATATTAGTCTAGGCTGAAATCTGTCTCTAAGAATCTGCAGCACAAATTTTCAGGCCTTTCTGGCTTTTGGAGTCTCCATGAAGAAGTCAGGTGTAATTCTAGTTGGTCTGCCTTTATGCATTACTTACTTCTTCTCCCTTTCAGCTTTTAACATTCTCTCCTCATTCTGTACATTCAGTGTTTTGGTTATTATGTGCTGTGGGAACTTTCTTTTCTTGTTCAATCTATTTAGTGTTCAGTATATTTCTTGTACCTTTCTAGGCATCTCCTTTAGTTTGGGAAAATTCTCTTCTATGATTTTGTTGAAAACATATTTTCAACTTTGATTGGGTTTCTTCTCCTTCTTCTATTCCTGTTATTCTTAATTTTTTTTTACAATGTCCAAGATTTCCTGGATGTTTTATGTCAGGAGTATTTTTTTAATTTAACATTTTCTTTGACAGATATATCCATTTCTTCAATGCCATCTCTTATATTCCATTGGTGAAGCTTGCCTCTGTAGTTCCTGTCTAAATTCCTAATTTCTTTTGTTTTTCAAAAGAATTCCCTCAGTTTAGATTTTCTTCATTGATTCTATTTCCATCTTTTGATCTTGAACAGTTTTATTCATTTCCTTACATTGTGTATTTCTTTAAGAGATTTACTCATTTCCCCTTTAAGGACCTCTATCATCTTCATCTATCCTTTTTCTTTGGCTTCAACTATGTTGGAATACTCGGGGCTTTCTGTGGTAGGATAGGTAGACTATAGTGGAGTCATGTTGTCCTGGCTGTTATTGATTGTGTTTTTATGCTGGCATCTAGGCATCTGGGATTTGGATGATTATAGATCTAGGTGCTGATATCTAATTTTTCTTTGTTGGGTGGTTGTTTTTCCTTGGTCCCTGTTTCCTCTCTGGACTTTGGGAGACTGTGATGGCTGTTTGTTGCCTGGTAGGAGATTTTCTGTGGACCTGTCTCCCTTGCTTGCTCCACTGGTATGTTCCCAGGGAATGCCTCCTTGTGTTGGAGGCTGGGAAAATTGGATGAGTTGGGGAAGGAAGACTGGAGGAGAAAATCTTTGTGATCTGCTGGGGATGGGGTCAGGGAAGAAATGGAGACCACAGCAGGTGTCCTGCTTGAGAGCTGGGGATGAGGCTGAAGGGACTGGATTTCAGGAACAGAAGGAGAGATGAAGATCTGCAGTCAGCTTACCTCTTCCCTGCAGAAGTCAAGTATTTTCTTAATTGTATAGCCTATCTATTAACATTATTCCAAATTAAGTATTTTGAATTTGTTTTAATAATTCTTTTAAAATTATCCACTAAATACATTTATGCACTGAACTTTGTCTTAGGTATTGGGAATATAACAAGTGAAATGGAAAACAAATCTTTTTTTTTCCTCATAAACTTAAAGCAAGATAGATTGTTTTATGTAAGCTGCTTGTATTCTACTGAGGAAACACTTTTTAATAATCTAGTATGAACCAGCCCCTTGCCCTTGGAGTACCAAGGAAGTGAGACACTGACAGGAGAGCCAGTGTCTCCTCCTTGGAGCCAGGTTAACCTGGATTTCTAGATAATCCTTCCAAGAGCCAGGGTGAGGTGGCTGTAGACTCTGCTGACCTATTGACTTACTGTCAGTGCTGAGGGGAAGGCAGAGCTGGGGAAATTGTGAGAAATCCATCTGGTGCTTCTCCTTGAAGCACTCTATGGCCTCCTTGAACACCAAAGACATGTTTGGCCTTATGTAACGTGATCAAGAGAAGCACACCTTTGGTAGCCTTCTACCTCCTAAGATCATGGCTTACAAGCTTTCTCCTATCCATTTCCCTTTTCAAGAGTTCAAACAAAATTCAATAAGTTGCCTTTGATGCTGGGTAGGCACCCAAGTCCTTTTCGCTATATCATCCCACACTCTTCTTAGGAATGAATTTTATGTCATAATTCACTTCTGAAATTATACATTTTGTAGTTGAGAAATGTCAAAAATGTTCAATGCCCTGTCATTCAGAGTGAAAAATACATAGAGCATCTAAGTTTATGACAATGGTTAAATTAGTGAGTAATCTTGATTAAAATAATATATAATAGGAGCATTAGATTGTGCTCAGCATTACTTGTATTCAAAGCTGATATGGAATCCCCTGGTTGGATAGTTTCTAATTTGAGGAGTTTATGCTGTCTAAAAAAAACAAAAAACAAAAAACGTAGAAATGGCTAGAGAGCAAAAATGAACTAGGTTTGAAATTTCTACAGTGCCTAGAGCTGCAAGGTATATGCTGGAATGGACTATGGGCTGTAGGCCTTCTAATGTGGGTCCCTGGCAGCCCTATTGTGCAGCTATAAAAAATAGAAGATTAATTGTGAGTCTATTTGAATACTCTTCAAGGCAATAGATATGTAAATTCTTGGCCAAATGAAGCAATAACTCAAGAGTTGGAAGTGACAAATGAGAAAACCAGGGTACAAAGTTTTTCCTTGAAACAAAAAGAGTTTCAAAGGGTCCTTGATAATGAATGGACTAGTGAGTTGGTAATGTCAGCTGGGGAGTTATCAGGTTAGGGTGGAAACATGTGTCAGTAGGTCAATCCCTACTATATTATGCAGATATTCTTGTTCCTAGTCTGAAGGACATTGTGATCCTCAATTCCCTTAAAATTTATAGCCCCTAAATATAACCATAGAAGCTATATGATTTCCTAATACCTTTATCCCATTGAACACTCCTCCCACTTTTTGATGTATAAATTCATTTGTTTGTTGATTATCTTCTTCCCATAAACTTACAGCATAAGGAATGGGAAGCATAAGAATAGGGGTTGATTCTTCCCCTGACAGTCTAGGACCAATGTCTCTGCCATTATGAGGCCAAATAATTACATGGGGGTGGGTGGCTGCTGCTCTGGTCCTGAATTTTAACGATGCAACAAGTTATGTGTCCAAGGTTTCTGTGCAACTCTATTAGGTAAGTATGGGACCTCTTTCTCCCCAGTCTTCTCTGCCTTTCTCCATTAGAGAATAAAATTTAAATGCTCTGTAGTATGCTAATAAGTACTTTACACAGGAAATAAAACTGTACCCATATTAGTGGCAAATAACAGAATAAAATAAAGTTTTTTTGGAAAGTGTTCCTAATCTTACTGCCTAGTGATTATTTGTTAACATTTTTGATATTGTTTCTGCTTCATCTGAAAATTTTTATTTATAAATGTATTCATATGTATCTGTGTGAGTGTATATGCAAGTACGTGAGTGTGAGCAGTTGTAAGTCTATGGACAGAGTCCAGAACAGAGCATTACAGTTCTCAGTCCTGGAGTTAACAGTTGTGTATGGGATGCTTTTTATGTGGGTAATGGCATCCAAGCTCTAGTTCTCACAATAAGGCAGCAAGTGCCCTTAACTATTGAGCATTGTCTCACAGATCCTGCTTCCTTTTTTTAAATTGTAATTTTTGCTTAAACCTTTGTAAACATACAATTTCATAATATGCTTTTTCAGACATTACAGTAGTATTTCTCTGTATTATCAATATTATAATCGAACAGTTTAATAATTATATTGCTTCAGAATTTACTTATTAACTCACCCATTGAGGGAAATTTAAATGGTTTCTAATTTTTTTCCTCTAAATGGTTTTGTAATGAACATTTGTGTGTTTCAGATGCCTGAAAGTCACAGTATATACATTTCCATACATACAAACCATAATATAACATGAAATACTTCTCTTAGAATAGTGTATGATGAATTCATCGAAGACTTTCAGACTTGAGAACCCATTATTATAGAGTAGGTATACCAAATAAGTGAATAAAAATTCTATTTTATTTTAGCATGCATTCAGTTGATTACTACTGAAGATAGACTATCATAAGGTTTTATTAGATATGTACATTGCCTTTGTGTTTCTTCCAGGGCTAAAGTCCAAACCTCAGGCTTTAAGCATGACAAATGCATTCACTAATACTGCACTCAAGCATCGGTTCATATTTCCTGTCTTGTTAGTTGTCAGATCATAGGTCAATAAAGGAAGTGAGAGAATGGGCTTTGAGGAAAAAAATGCCTGCACCATGGTTCTTCCATTCTGGTTCCGGTACTCATGATTGATTATTATTGTTGTTACTATGGTCTTACTGTTTTTCTGACTATTGCCAGCCCAATTTTCTCCAGCTATCCTCTTGGCTGGGTGGGCAGTTGATTGATTTGTTACATCTTTTCTTTGGCTACTGCAGAAATAAAATGCTGTTTATGACCTTAACTTTCTCATGATTTCAACCATGACCTGAAAGAAAACAACTTTCTTCTTCAATTTAAAACTGTACCAGAAGACAAACACTGCATTTTCTCTCTCATGTGGGAAACATAGCTTCTTTTTTTTTTTTCCTTCGGTGTTGTTAGCATGGGGTAAAGATGGAAACTAGGAAATTAGAAATGGGTCATTGGCAGGCAGATCCTTTTAGGGAGGAGTGATAGTAGAATGCAGGTAAAATAAAAGTAGATGGGAAATATTAGGTGCCAAAGTGTTCAAGTAGATAGGTGAGTAATGGGGATATGGAAATGAGGGGTTAGGGAAAGATGTAACCAAAATGAAATGTGCATGAAATAGCTACTTTTGAACCTATGATCTTGCAATCAATGTTAAAAAATTCAATAAGGATATAATGAAACATATTTCATGTGAAAGAACATGGGATGAATACAAGGAACTGAAGCTTTAAGTCTACTTAAAGGGACTATGGTGTGTTAGCCCAAATTAATGGAGTATGATGATACCCCCCAGGTTTGTAAGCTGATTAAAATATATTTTACCTTTTAAAAATGAGTTTGACATGAGTATCCCTACATTAATAAATAATGGTCCACCTAGAAAGAAATGGATTATTAAATGAAAATTTCAGTGGCAGGCAAAGGTTACTTCAGAGAGTCACCAGTGACAACCACAAGAATACAGGCTATTGCCAGTGGTCTTGGTTGCTAGCCATAGCCACCCAGTGAGTGTGCTGCTGAAGCAACTATACACTTTGGTCATAGGGCATAGAGAACTATGTCTTGAACTGCTTGCTAGCTTCCATTGTACTGGAAGATACTAACTACATGAGCTGTTGGGTGAGAAAGGACAATAATTTTTCTATTCAGCACTGGATTTTGCATGCTACAATACTGACTTGCTAGGCAAGATGTGCTCACTGGTGCGGAAGTGGCAAGACAGCTTATAGGGGTATGCAAACACTCTCTTGATTGGATTGGGGCTTATCCACAGGATGAACTTCCTGCCTGGTACTGTAAACAGGGTGAAAATCCACCACATTAGGGGATTCTATTTTATAAGTTGTTTTTATTCTTATAAGTGGCCATGTTATCTGGGATGTCTCCATCAAATGCCTCTCATCAGGGCTCAGGGAACCTGCAGCAGGGGAAGCTGAAAGCCAAAGAGGATGGAGGACACCAAGGGAACAAGGCCCTCTAAATCAACATGTGCAAAGCTTATATGAACTTGTAGAAACTGAGGCACCACGCACAGGGCCTCACAGGTATGCACCAGGTCCTCTTCATACATACATACATACGTACATACATACATACATACATACACACACACACACACACACACACACACACACACACAGACACTCCAGTTTTTACTGGGTTCCTAAGTGTGTGAATGAGTGGGTCTTATTCTTGTGCCTTGTCCTTTGCACAGAAAGAGCTCTTTTCCTTCTGTTTGCTTATTTTGTCCAATTATCATGTGTCAGTTTTTGTTTTATCTTATACTTTATTTTATTATTCTCCCTTAGAAGCCTGTTTGTTTCTAATGACAAAAAGGGAGTGAATCAATATGGGAGGGGAGATGGGAACTGGGAGGATTAGAGGGAGGGGAAACCATAATCAGAATATATTTATGTGAGAAAAATAATTCCTTTTTCAATAAAGAAATGAACAAAGTGTTCAAAGAACTATGGAAGCCAAGCAGAATTATGGAGAACGCACACTCCAGGCTGGTTGGAAAGGAAAGCTAACAAGAATGAGGCTTTGTTCTGATCCCGGTGAAGCGGTGCACCATGAAGATGTCACTGTCTCCCATGTGCACATGGAGGGTTTGGAGTAAATACGGAGTTCTCTCCTAAACTCTGGATCACAATGGGGTGATGGGGACTGGCAGACACTGCTGAAGATTCTCTGCTGGGAGAAAAATCCACAGAGGAAGGATCTGGAGGCAGGGAGTGCAGAGACATGGGACTTTCCAATGGGGACTCAGCAAACATGTCTGCACCAAAGAAGGCAGCATCAAAGCTGGTCTGTAGTCTAGCTGTGCCACTCTTGGTCATGTATGCCACTCCTGGTCATGTATCCAAAGAACTCTATGCATGTATGAAATTTTCAAAAAAATTCTTAATTATTTCTTTTATTTTTTGACATTATGATAGAATTACATCATTCCTTTTTCTCTTTCTTACTTCTTAGCCTTCTCATATAACCCTCCTTACTTCCTTTCAAATTATAATCTTTTCTTTATTCATTAAAGCAGGAAAAATGGCTATTAAATATATAAAAAGTGTTCATCACCACTAGCAACTAGAAAAATGCAAATCAAAACAACCTGGGTATTTCAGAACTATTTCCAAATAATTTCTTCTATTTTTTGAGATCACAGTATTATTGCATCATTTCCCCTTCCTTTCCTCCCTCAAACCTTTCATATACCCCTCCTTTTACTCTTTAAATTAATAGCCTCTTTTTTTTTAAACTAATTGTTGTTGCATATAAAAATATATATTGTACCTCCCCATGGGAGGCCTTAACCTTCTTATAGGAGGGTATGATGGGTGGGTTGGGAAGGGGAGGCTGGAGGGGCAGGAAGAGGGAAGAGGGGGATCTTTGGTATGTAAAATGAATAAAAAATATTTTAATTAAAAATTCTGTAATAACTAGAAATATATATGTATATATTCTCAAATTCTCTCTCTCTCTCTCTCTCTCTCTCTCTCTCTCTCTCTCTCTCTTTCTCTCTCCTAAGTAGATTACTACAGTCTGTGTAGTTCATATAACATTTCTTGTATGTATGTTTTTAGGGCTCTCCTAATAGATACATCTACAGGACAACTCCCACACCCGAGGCTCGGGGTTCATTTCAGAAGATGCTGTGGGAAGAATGCAAGAGCTAGGGATCAGGAAGTTTTCTGTGATATTGTGCTTTCTAGGAATGTCAGAAGTTGTACCCATAGATTTTCACCAGCATAATTTGCCTAAACATGAGCTGAACAAGGACAACAACAACAGACATGCCAACACGGACAGGGAAAATTTCAGATGCCCTCAACCCTACACTCATATATATTTTTTTAATTAAAAGACTCTTTGAATGTGAGTACAGTGAATGGGTGGATGATGTTGATTCCATGAACCATAGGTTATTAAACAAATATCCCAATGTCACATGTATGATACTTCCCTATGAGCTGGGCTTATGAATCTTGCTCTTGAACATTCTAGAGATCCCCAAGACAATACAGGCTATTGCTATTGTTCTTGGTGGCCTACCAGAACTAGATGGTAAGAATATTGCTAAGTGGGTCTAGAAAGATGGGTCAGTGATTAAGAGCACTGACTTTTCTTCCAGAGGAACCAAATTCAATTTCCAGTACCTACATGGCAGTTCACAATTATTTGTAACTCCAATTACATATCCTTTTCTGGTTTCCATAGGCAGGGCACACACATGGCACATAGATGTACATGCAGGCAAAACAGCCAAACACACAACATTTAAAAATAAAACAATAAAAAGGTACTGTTGTTGAATAAACCACCCACTTTGTTTGTAGCACCTGAGAAATGAAACTGGAACTGAGTTGGAGTCTTCCTTTCCTGGCTAGCTTTTATTGTGCCAGGAGTTTCTATCTAGGCTTCTAGGGAAGAAAAGTCATCAGTGGTCTTACCCAGCAGTTGTCCCTGCATTTTACAGTACTGACCAACCAGGCAAGATGTGCTTATTGGTACAATCATGGCATAATTTTTATCTCAGTAACCAAGCACTTTCTGATTTGGTTTTAGGCCTACTCCAAAAAATGAATGCATGCCTGGTACTCTAAACCTATACAAATTCTATGGCTTGGAGGTTATGGGCCTTATGGGGGACCTACTACTCTTGTTTTTCTAAATGATAATGTTGTCAAACTGCCTTCTCAAAATTTAGGTTTACACCTAGTCTTGGTCAGTGGTATACTTATTTTTGCAGTGGGCAGGAGTTGATGCAGAAATTCACAACTAGCTAAAGGGCTGAGATTAAGTCTTCAGCATTAAGCATGACATCTTTATCATCCTATGTGATGGTTTGAATGTAATTGGCCCACATAATCTTACAGAGAGTGGCAATATTAGGAGATGTGGCTTTGTTGGAGTGGGTATGGTCTTGTTGGAGGAAGTATGTCACTGTGGGAGTGTGTTTTGAAGTTTCTTATGCTCAGGATACTGCCCAGTGTCTCAGCCAACTTCTTGTTGCGTGCAAGTTGTAGAGTCAGCTACTGCTCCAGCACCATGTCTGTCTGTATACCACCATGCTCCCCACCATGATGTTCATCAAACTAACCTCTGAAACTGTAAGTGAACCTGTCTAACGAATTGTTTTCTTTATAAGAGTTGTTGTGGTCATGGTGTCCCTTCACAGCAATGAAAAACATAACTAAGGCAGAAGTTGGTACCAGGGATTAGGGTATTTCTGAGATGGTCCTGATCATGTTTTTGTTTGAAGGAATATGGACCTTGGGACTATGGATTAGGAAAGCAGTTGAATGCTTTAAGTGCTGATTAATAGGCAATACTAGTGGGATCATGGAAGACAGTGGTATTGAATGTGATTTGATGAACTGCAAGGGGTTTGCTCAAGAGGTTACAAAGGAGAAGTATTTTAGTATGTTGCCTAGAGATCATTCTTGTGATATTTTGGTGAAGAAAGTGGCTCTTTTTGTCTTTGTCCAAAGAGTCTAAAGTGAAGAATTTTGGATCAATTCCATTTGCAAAGGAAATCACAAAACAGCCTAGTATAGACTCTGTTGTGTTGTTATTAGTGTCAAATCTGATGAAGATTTATAATGAAAAGGAGCAAGCTGGGCAAGGAAAAATATTTGAGGAGAAAAAGGGTACCAGAAAGTAGAATGGAGCTAAATCTTGTGTCGAAGGAGATAAACAGATTAAGAAATGGAATAAAGGGAGTGGTGACCTCAGGGTAAGATCCCATCCAGGTAAGTTTCCAACTTGTGAAAAGGAACTAAAGAAATGCTTAGAGCCTGGTATGATGGGGCACAGCTTTAATCTCAGCACTGGTAAAGCAGAGGCTTGTAGATCTCTGAGTTTGAGGCCAGTTTAGTCTACAGAGCAAGTTTCAGGACAGCCAAGCTTAAGCAGTGAAAGACAGGGAGCTGACGAAGATGTAATTGAATGAGAGGGCCATGTGCCAGCTCCAGTAAACATCAGAATTTGGCAGGTTTGACCACATGGTTCTGGGCTTAGAGTTAAGAATAAAAGAAAGGAGTTATAGAGTAAAGCATGAGGCCAGGTGTGTGTCAAGGGTGTCCCTGAATGGAGTCCTAGTAGAGAGGCCACGAAGCTGTGGAGTTGAAGCCTGGATTCCTGGATTGCCCTGAAGATTCCAAGATGTTAGAAATGCCAGAGTCATGGGATACCTGCCGAAGAGATCTGGCAACAGGAATTAGAAACAGTCCAAGAGAAAGAAGTGTGTTGCAGTAAACAAAACTGAATGGGGTTGGAGATCTGAAGAGCTTTTGACATCAGACATGAAGATGCAGAGTTTGGAGTTTGCTCAGGTGATTTTCTGTCTTGCTTTGGTCTAGTATTTCCTCACTATGCTCCCTTCTCAATGTTTTGGAAAGGTAATGTATATTCCATGCCATTATATGTTGGAAGTATGTGATCTTCTTTTTTTATTTTTATTTTTACAGTGAAATTACAGTTAAGAGATTACATGAATCTCAGAAGAGACTTTGAATTTTGGTCTTTTAAACACTGTTGAGACTGTAATAGACTATGGGAACTTTTGAAGTTGGACTAAATGCATGTTGCATTGTGATATTGTTACAAGTTTATGGGAGCCAGGGAGTGGAGTGTGGTAGTTGGAATGTAATTGGCCCTCATAATCTCATAAGGAGTGACAATATTAGGAGGTGTGGCTTCATTGGAGTGAGTGTGGCCTTATTAGAGGAATATGGGGGTGGACTTTCAGGTTTCCTATGCTCAGGATACTGCCCAGTGTCTGAGTTGCCTACCTGTTACCTACAAGATGTAAGACTCCTAGCTACTCCTCCAGCACCATGTCTGCCTGCATGCTGCCATGTTTCCTGCTATGATGATAATGGATTGAACTTCTGGGAGATAAGTGAGCCGCCCCAGTTAAATGTTTTCTTTATAAAAGCTGTCATGGTTATGGTGTCTCTTCACAGCAATAAAAACCATAGCTAAGACACAATAAAGTTTAGGAAGAGAGGCTAGGAAGAATTTAAGAACCAGAGGATGAAGAAAAGCTTTCTAATTATGTCTTCTGGACATGACAAGGAGGTCACACTCATGATCGCCTAGTAATTGTTTTGCCAACAACCACATGCCATCATAGATGAAGGAGGTGTCTATTCCTAACAAAGTGCTATTTGCACTTAGTCACTGATGGTGGAGGGGAAGTCATTCTTCGTTAGTGGTATAGCTACTGATAAGTTGGCCATACTCCAGTAAATCAAATCATCTTCAAGCTCATGCAAGCAACCCTAGTATAGTTTAGACAGTCAGGAATAAGCAAATTAAGAAACAACAAAAAAATCAATGCATGAGGGAAATTGTTGAGAAGAAAGGATTTAGCAAGAATGAGAGGGTGATAAGAGTCTAATGGGGGATGTGCTGGACAGTTTTATGTCAACTTGACACAAGCTAAAGTTGTCAGAGAGGAGGAAACCTCAGTTAAGAAAATGCCTCCATAAGATTGAGCTATAGGCAAACCTATAGGGCATTATCTTAATTGGTGGTTAATGAGGGAGGACCCAGCCCATTATGAGTGGTGTCATCCTTAGGCTGGTAGTTTTGGATGCTATAACAAAGCATTCTGAGCAAGACATGGAAAGCAAGCCAGTAAGCAGCACCCTTCCATGGCTTCTGCATCAGCTCCTGCCTCCAGGTTTCTGTCTTGTTTGAGTTCCTGTCTTGAATCCTTTGATGATGAACAGTGATATAAAATTGTAAGCCAAATAAACCCTTTCCTCCCCAATTTACTTTTGGTCATGGTGTTTGTTCATAGCAATAGTAACCCTAACTAAAACAGAGGATGAGTATAATTGAAATACATTAGATACATGCATGCAATTGCCAAAGAACAAATGTAAACAAAACTAAACAAACCCCAAACCCCAAACCCCCAAATCCCAAACAACAGCTCATACTATTCTTTAGAATTGGTATAAAAAGCCCCTAAAAGATATTTTAAAAATAGTATACATTCCTGTAATACTCTAACCACTGGATTTTAAAGCTACATCTACTAGGTTTTACAACACAACCAGGAGCCCTAATAATAAAACCCAGCTTTCATATTATTGGGAGTTGGCTGGGTTTTTCTTCTGGTCTGGACAGGTTGAAGTGGGATTAGATAGATAACCTAGGCCTCAACAGGAATGAGCCTGTTGGGTCCCCAACATGTTCTTTCCTTCTACAGTAGGCTGCTGTGGGTTCTACAATCTCCAGTAAACCAAAATAATGCAGTTGTCTCATAATTCTCATTGATCAGACTGAATTATATGGCCAAGCTCAACTATAGGGGCTTTGAACTAACTCATAAATCTAGGAATGACCAGGAAAAATTTGTAAACTATATGCACACATACATACACACACACCTTTCATTTACATGAATTACATGGTTTAAGTGAACATGTAAAAATCTCTACAAGATAGTTCACTGGAGCAAAAAAGAGGAAGGTTTTAGACAATCATCTAATTCACATAAGTGAACACAACTGATTCTCAAGCTAATGGGACTGGGACCTTTGTGTGTTCATCTAACAGCTGAATCTGGCCCACTGTGCATGCCACTCATTGCCTTTATTTACATTATAAATTACCACACTTTTGTCTGCCTACTCTAACATCATCCCCACTATGTCTATTATTTTAATATAATGTGTTAAAACTGAATTAGCAAATGAATTACTGCAGCATTATTCATAAAACCTGACTTGTTTGACCTCAATCTCTAGAAGCAGAGGGATTTGTAATTGACAAAACCTCCATCTACATACTATGATATATGCAGTCTTTTTTAATTGTACATAAGATTCTGTTGTAATTGCCATGGACATCATTTTTGCTTTAATTCTACTCATTCATCATGACAGAGTCTGAGTCATACTTAGGACTTTGGGGACTTCTTTTGAAGGTCTGCTTAAAGTGACACATTTTAAGACAGATTCCCATAAGATTACCACAGCACATCTATATGCAAGGATTAAAAAGCTTTCCTTAATTAGTTACATGATATAACTATTTGTAATTTATATCATATAGTTACAAAAGCAATTCAGTTGATTGTCCTCCTGTTAGTTCTTATACATATACGTTGGAAACTCCTCAGAGCAAGGACTGCATTTTTATGTCATTGCATTTCTTCTCATGCCCACCAGTGAAATCAGAGCCTGGAACAGTTTTTGAAGGAGACAAGGCATGTCATGTCCCTAATGTTACCACAGTTGTCACAAAATGGACGGATTTAAAATATCAGAAACACACTGCCCCACAATTATGGAGACTCAAAGCCCAAAACTGAGATGTTAGGGCCTGTGTTCCCTGTGAGACATGGTGGGAAATTCAAACCTCACTCTATTGAATGTTCCCTGATTTTCCACTCTTTTTGATGTTACTTGGCTTCCAGTTGAATAACTCCAGTCTCTGTTTTCTCCAACAGAGGACACAATCTGTGAATCTCTTCGACTTCATGTAACTAGCTGTCTTTTCCTGTCAGGACTCCAGTCACATTGATTAGCGTCCCTCTAGACCTGTATGAGCTCATCTTAACTATGTATAGAGGGGTTTATTTCCATTCTGAGTGACAGAGGTCAGGACCTCAGTGCCTCTTTTCAGGAAGCACACAATTCAGCCACATTAGTGGGTCCTTAACAAGTATTTGTGAAATAATAAAAAAGAAGGCATTCTATTAGCAATTTCAGTGAATAAGTGAGGAAATGATATTACCAGGAAAGTAATGTGCAGAGTTCAACTTACTTAAGGAACTAACAAAGATATTCAGTCTCAGTAGTGACAAAGATATGTACATTAATGTTACTCTAAGGTCCAGAGTTTCAAGACACTGCAAGGAGACTACAAAATCCTACAGACCCCCGTTTTCATGCTTTTTGTACCTACAAGGATGGGGTGTTGTGTTCTTTTTTCCCCCTGTAAGGTCTCACAGTACTTTCCATACCACCCTGTACTTTTCTCACATAAAACTTTTTTACGGTTGTGATTTTCAGATTTATTTGTTGGATATTTGATTAATAGCATAAGCTCCAAGAAGACTTTATCTGTTTATTCTTTTTGTGTGCTACAGGGTAACACAAGGCACATAATAGTTACCTGCTGATTGACAGGCTGAGTGATTAAATGAGTTAGTGAAATGGGCTGAAGTTCACTCTGATCTCTTGTGGAAATTATTTATTTTTAAGTTTGTTGTAAACTGACATATATATATATATATATATATATATATATATATATATATATATATGTCATTGTATTATAAATGCACACTATCACATGTTACTAAAATGTTTGTAGAAAGCAACAGCTATGCTTCTTCCTGGGGCGTGGGCTCTGTTCTTTGCATTTACTCTTCTGTCTTGTAGTTCAAGCTGTCACTTCCTGTATGATCTTGGACCTTCACTCAATAAATATTTTCTGAGAGTCAAAAATTACTTCTATAAACATGGTCGTAAGGACAATGTTTACTTATGCAAACCTTATTTCAAGTACTTTGTAAGTACTTGATTGTATATAAACATTTGGTGTGCTAATTGCAGTTAGTAATTATCTACTTACTATATGCATTCTTTCTTATAGAATCATTTAAGTGATCCTACTTTAAGTTAGTATATTCACTGAAAAATGCTAAGATACACATATGTATTTTATATTGGTTTTTATTATGTTGTCTTGTCTTCTTCACATTTGGTCCATGTTTGTATTTCCTATATACCATGAAGTTTAATAGGATAACACACACACACACACACACACACACACACACACACACACACCTGAGACAGAGTAACACTAATTATGTCTCTTCAATTCCAGTAAATTATATTCTCCTTAGAATTTATGAAATCACTTTCTTAATCCATGCTGTTAAAAATGAATTAACTTGTTGTGGTATTTTAGTGAATATCTAATTATTTAATTATCTCCACTATGTGAATAAAGCTATGGTGAATTCCCTTCTTAGTATCATCATGTTCCTCCTTGGGGATAAGACACATTTGGATGTATAGAGTTATTTCTTACATACACATTCACACATCACATCATTGTGATGTATCACAAAACAATTTTAATTAAAATTATTGAGAATATGTGGCTGTTGTTTTTAAAATTATCTTCTTCTGAGCATGTTATAAAATGTTCACGTGCATATTCTATTGGGAGGCCCAGTAAGTGTTAGATTTCAGTCATTTTCCCGCTACCATGCAAGAGTTCATCTCTAGTCTCTAGCTGAGCTCTTGTGGGAATAGAAATTCCATGCTCTTGTCTTGACATTAGTGCTATTTCCAAATGTTACCATGGTGATCACCTATGTAGCATCATTAACCCTTCTCACAACAGCTCAATTTGAGATTCAAGTTTCACATTTCCATGATTATGGGAGGGTAATTATTTCATTACTCCAGGGAAGAAGATTTAGGAGGTAAATAGCTCTTCATTAAATCTTAAACGATCCTAGTCTTTCTAGGCCACAGAAGTGCCAAATATTAAAGCAATGAAATTTAAAAGAGTAAAACATGACTGGGAATTGAAAAAAATTATTTTTTATAGTATAACTATAAATATTTTTTCTCTAGTGAAAATATACTGCATAAAATGCGACTATATTGTCTCACTAATTCACTACTTAAAATGATTTTCGTGTAAAATAAATGATTGGAAAGTTTGAGTATATATTTGGGTAGAAGGACTTGTAAAAAGGTTTTATTTTTGTTTTTGTTTTGTTAACTGACCAGGCTTGGAAGGAGATAGTGTCATATACTGTAAGTAATATATTTTTCTATGTTTCTAAATAAGACTATAATTTTAAAAGAAAGGATTTTCATTGTGATTGCTTTATATAGAGTTATTTCTTTTATACTGTGTTGGTATTTGAAGATAATACAGTTGAAAATAAATAGTAATGTGTAATGTTCTCAAAGTATACTTGATTTTCTATAAAATTCCACAAGACAGCAGTGAATTAATGACACTTGGGATGCATTTTAAATATAGAAGCATACTATTGCCCATGCGGCCTTAGTGAACTGGGGGACTACCCCCAGAGCACAAGGAGGGTGTGTTAATTCAATTGCACTGTTCACACCCTGACCAGGAAGATTTTAGGTTAGACATAGCTGGCTTATCTATACTGCATGTTTTGTAGATTATGTCCATTAGAAGACAAATATTTCAAGCTACTATTAGGCTCATTCTCACATTTTTTCTTCTTGCCTTCTTATGTGTTTCCTTAGAAAAAAGGCCTATTAAAAGTTTCAAAAGAGAATTAAAGATATATGAAGTAAAGATGACTATACCTGTGATAGAAGAGTGAATTTGAGTATCATTAATGCAATTTTGTCATTTCTAAGAGCTCAACCATTGGCTCTGTGTGTATATGGAAAAGAAGGAAGAGGCCAGTCATAATTTTTTCCTTAAGAAAAGAAGCCTGTTTTAAACCCCTTTCTCATTCCTGGATCTTTAACACAACATAGCTCCTTTCGATTAATAGGATCTTTTTTCTTTTAGTTTAGTGGAAGCGAAATTAGTTCAGAATTGATTGTTGGGAGGCTTACTGATTAAGTAATTAATTAATTAAAATTTATTCATTCATTCATAAACCTCTGGAGAAAAGAGATTGGAAGGTGAAGAGGCTCAGAGTGGCTGCAGTCTACAGTGCCTCTTAGCTTGTTATTTCTATCAAATGCATCACAGTCTCTCCTAAGGTGCCCTCATTTGAACAGTTCTTAGAAAATAAAGACTGAGATACAAATGCACAGTCAAGAGCTGTTTGCTTCCAACCAATTGTCTTGAGTAGTGGAAACTGAACAGACACTATATTTTAAAAGTAGATCCCATATTTTATTTTTATTTTTTTAGTTTTTTGAGGCTTGTGCCTTTCCTGGATCTCGCTCTGTAGACCAGGCTGGCCTTGAACTCACAGAGATCCTCTTGCCTCTGCCTCCCGAATACTGGGATTAAAGGTGTGTTCCACCATCGCCCGGCTACATCCCATATTTTAACTTCAATGGACTCAATGAGGAAACTTTCCTGAGTAAGTCATGGGGCCTCTGTGTCAGAGTTTATTCGAGTTAGTTTCAATGTACATGGGTGTAATAAGTTAAATTTTGATGCATAGGAAGAAACTCTAGCAATTTAACAGAGCAAAATTTATTTCTCACTAAGGCAAAGTCCCCTGGAGGATCACGGTGATGCTTGGAGTACTGGTCCCTGTATGGATTTGCAGCTAGTCTATCTTCTTCCAGGAGTGCTGTGAAGGTATGTGTATGTGTGTGTGTGTGTGTGTGTGTGTGTGAGGAGAGAGAGAGAGAGAGAGAGAGAGAGAGAGAGAGAGAGAGAGAGAGAGAGAGAGAGAGAGAGAGAGAGAGAGAGAGAGAGAGAGAGAGAGAGAGACAGAGAGAGAGACAGAGACAGAGACAGAGACACAGAGACAGAGACACAGAGAGAGACAGAGACAGATAGAGACAGAAAGACAGAGGCAGACAGACAGACAGGCACAGACAGACAGACACAGATGACAGACAGACACAGAGAGAGACAGAGACACAGAAAAAGACAGACAGAGGCAGACACAGAGAGAAAGAAAGAGAGAGCTAGAAAGAGAGAGATGTAGAGAGACAGACAGGCAGGCAGGAACTCACACAGAAACATAGACACAGACACACAGACACACACACACACAGAGACAGAGAGAGACAGAGACACAGAGAGAGAGAGAGATCAGGGTTTAAATTGGTTCAGAATTGAAGTGAATGGGTAACTTACATGCACATCTTATTATACAGGGGCTCAAACCCATGCTTCATCTACAGTGATAACTTACAATCCGAAAAGCAAATCAGACCTGGCATTCAGAAACCTTGTATGAGTATGAAAATGGAGAGGAAATAATTAAGAAAATGGAAGCATTTAAGCCTGATCAAGGCATGCATTTAGACAAATGTTAAAAACATTTTAGGAGTTGGAGGGTTGGCTCAGTGCCCAAGAGTACTTTTTCTTGCAGAGCATGCAGGTTCAATTCCAATAACCCACATGGTGGCTCACTACCATTTATAACTCTAGATTGAGGAGATCTGATACCCTCTTCTGATCTCCATGGGCATCAGGCATGGATGCAGTGCACATACTCACACTCAGGAAAACACTCACAAAATAAGTAAATTAATTAATTAAAAATTTTATTATCTAAGACAGAATATCTTGCTGTACCATACTTGTGAAGGATGTCACATACTTTGACACAAAGAAATGGCTCCCTGGAAAATACACTAAGGGCAAGCTCAATGCTTTTCAGATTGAAAATGAAAGGGACAATAATACAGCAATGATTTTAAATAGAGACATCACAATTGCCTCTTTGAATTTTAAAAATCTAGCAAGTAACTTTATGTCTACCAAACAAAGCACCACAAGAAACAGAACCCTAACACTTGCCATTCATTCAGTGAGAGTGGATTAATGCTTCATTTGAGTCCATGAGCAGAAGGATGTACTTAAATATTTTCTTAGTTTTGCTTTGTGCTAACAACTGTACCAGCTATCTTAATTAATTGCTTAAAATCTGTTAATAACCATGTCATCATAGACCATCATGTAAATGAGCTTCAAAAAGTAAAATCTGAAGAGCGATCTTGCCATTCATTTATGTGAACTAATTATAATGGAGGAATCATTCTCACAGCAGGTGAAAACTGAGAAAAAGCATGCTTTTGCATCAAAGCAAAACATTTTGGATTTTGACATAAAAAGTTTGAGAAGAAATTGAGAGCTTCCCTTTTTTCTGTAAGGCTGAATATTTTAGGTTCGTTATAATGCTTAAATTACATTATAAATGGGATATTTGTGGGATATTTGTGAAAAAGAACACTTCCTGTTTTCTCAGATATTATGCTCCTTCTCAGATCTTTGATGGGCTTGAAGACTAGATAGTTACAGTTATAATCCTCTCATATCTTAGTTAAGAACATTTCAGATGCTAAAGTTAGAATTTTTTTTTTTTTTTTTAGAATAGGACAGCTTTTGGAATAATCTCTGTACTACACCATTTACCTATGTTCTGGACATCTCTGGATTTTAGAATGTGTCTTTTGTTTGATGTTGTTCTTGCTGGTTGTATTTCTGTTTTTGTTTATGTTATTACCTTTCCCCTCTCCTGACAATACTTGATAATCGTTTCCATTGTATATGGTTTTATACTAGGTTAGAACTTTCTTATTTAGACAAAAGGGGGAGATGTAGTGGATATCTGTTCTATGACCCTTAAGTGCAGCTCCAGAGATGTAGCAGATAACTTCTCTATCTGCCTATATCTTTGAAGTACATGCCCCTGGGGGGTGGTCTCTTGGCTACCCTTACGACCCGAGATGCACATAGGCAGTCTCTTTGCTCCCTCATGGGACTTGGATGCTGGGACAGTCTCAGGTGTAGAAGAACAGCGTGGGACTGTGCCTCACCTTTTCCAGGACCCTGTGGCAATTCCTCTGTTCTGTCTTGTGAGTTTTCCTTTCTTAATAAGCCCCTTTGCCCTTTAAGCAGACTCCACAGATTTTTCACATTATTTGGTTATGAGAGAAAATCCTGTTTGGGAAAATTGTTTTGCCCTACTATGCTAAAAGTGCTTAAGAATGTTTTACCTTGGTAAAGGAGAGGCCATAGTTAGAAATTTGAGGAAATCTAAGTAAGAAGGAACCTTAAAACTTTTTAGAACCAAGTGATGTTCTAAAAATGCTGCATGTCATGAATTTGCATCTTCTGTATTTTTTTTTTTTAACTTTTTTGTTCTTTGAAAATTTCGTACATGGACACAACGTATCTTGATCTTATCCAGTTTCACTCCAGCATCCCTTCCCTCCCAAGGACAGTTGTTACATCTCCTTCCCAACTTCATGACCTCTTGTTTTGTTTATAAACCAATTAGTCCTGTTAGTGCTGTCTATATGCTCATGTATGAGAGGTCATCCACTGGAATGTAGGGAACTTACCAGTGGAATGCATCCAAAGAGAAATGATGCTCCTTCCTCAACATTGGGAATAATGTTATTCCCATGCTCCTTAATCCATGATGTTTTTTCCATTTTTTTATTATTAAGAAATTTTCTATTCATTTTACATACCAACCACAGATCCCCACTCCTCCCTCTTTCCCCAGCTTTCCCCTTCTTCCCCTATTCCCACCTCCTCCAAGTCAAGGTCTCCCATGGAGAGTAAGCAGATCCTGGTATTTTCAGTTGAGGCAGGTCCAATCCCTACCCCATGCACCAAGGCTGCTCAAGGTCTCACATCTTAGGCACTAGGCTCCAAAAAGCCCACTCATGCACCAGGGACAGATCCTGATGCCCCTGCCTGCCCCCCCAACAGTTCAAGCTAAACAATTCTCATGTATCCAGAGGGCTAGTCCAGTCTTATGGGGGCTCCAGAGCTGCTGGTTCACAGTTCATGGGTTTTCACTAATTTGACTGGCCCCTCTATGCTTCCCTATCATGGATCTTGATGTCCCTTGCTTATAGAATTCCTCCTCTCTCTTATCCATTGGACTCCTAGAGCTTGGCCTGAGTGACACATAGACAGCCCAGTGAAGGAGAAATAGATGATATCTACATGAGCAAACTGGGGATCAAGATGTAATGGAGGGCAAGGAATGTGGGATGAGAACATAAGGGAACGGGAGGTTCGAGCTGGAACAGGGACAGAGTGGGAGAGCAAGGAAAGAGATACCATGATAAATGTAGACATCAGAGGAATGGGGAGAAAAAGGGTGGTGTTAGGGAAGTTCCCAGGAATCCATAAGGATGACTCCATCTCAGACTACTAGCAATAGTTGAGAGGGTGCCTGAACTGACCTACTCCGGTAACAGATTAGTGAACACCCTAACTGTCATCAAAGAGCCTTCGTCCAGTGACTGATGGAGGCAGATGCAGAGATCTATGCTGGAGTTTTAACTGGCCTGATTTTGTGCAGGTCTTATGTTAGTAACTACAGCTTCTGTGAGGTCACATTGCCACAACTATGTCATTTCCAGGGGACAAAATTTCACAGAACTCCTCCCTACTCTCTGGCTCTTATATTCTTCCAGACACTTCTTCCTCAGTGCTATCTGCCTTTGTCATGCTGGACAGCATAAATCTATGTACACAAACACAAATATTTAGCAGTCCAGCATCAATGGGTTGTCCCCTAGGGCCCGTGATTCCCCTAGCTGTGGGTTTTAAGCCTGTTTACAGTACTAGGAATGAATTTTTTCCCCCTGTGAAATAGGCTTCAATTCCAATCAAGAGAGTGGTTGGCTACCTCCATAAACAGTCTTGTTACTATTGCACAAGTGGGCACATCTTCCTTGTCAGGCCAGTACTGTAGCAAGCAGGGTTCAGTGTTATAGAAGATGAGCCATGTCTTTTATCTTTCACCAACCTGCTTAGCCCCTTCTGGCACTATGAGAACTGGCCAGCAGGGAAACTTCAGTCACTAGTTCAACACTGGTTTCTTTATGTCCTTTATCCAAAGTGTGTTGCGTCTTCTACCATAAGGTATATTTTAATTCGTTTTCTGTTGCTGTGATAAACAACAAGACTAAAAGCAGGTTTGGAGGAAAGGACTTATTTCTTCTTACAACTCTCCATCATTGGGACAAGTTAGGACAGGAACTGAATCAGGAACTTGGAGGCAGGTACTAGAGTAGAGACCATGAAGAAGCACAGCTGACTGGCCTGCTTGGTGCAGTTTCTATTATAACCCAGGACCATCTGCTCAGCAGTGGCTCTGCCCACAATGATCCTGGTCCGCCCACATCGATCTTGCCTACAGGCTAATCTAACGGAAACATTTTCTAAACTGACATCTCCTCTTCTCAAGTGATACTGGCTTGTATTTAGTTGACAAAAACTAACCAGGGCAAGGTCTTATCATGTCGCTCTAGTGAGCAACCAAGAGCAACAGCAAGAGCCTATCTTCTTTCAGGTAGCACTGGGATCAAAAACTTGTGGAGAGGTTTAGCGTGATTTTCATTTAATTACCACACCTTCTGGGAACAGAATTATTCTATAAAATAGAGTACCTCTACTTCAACTCTTTTTAAATTTATTTTTAAATTAGCTTTCAAAGTAGTGGCATTTCATAAAACTTTTCATACGTCCTGGATTACTAACCTCTTATTCTTCCTTCTTCTGCCCTTCACATCCTCATCTCAACTTCAGCCTTCAGCTTTCTGTTTGTTCACATCATATATGTTCTACTATCCCCTTTTGTAACATGTTTTAAAAATTTGGATTTCCAAACAATAGGTTCAAAAATAGCTTCTTCATGTACAATGTTGAGACTGTGAAGGACTGTGGGGACTTTAAAAGTTGGATTAAATGTATTTTTTTCATTATGATATGGCTAAAAGCCTGTGGGAGCCACGGAGCGAAATGTGGTAGTTTGAATGAGAATGCCCCTGCTTCCCGCCCCCTGCCAACCCCTGCCCATGTGTTTGAATGCTTGGTCCTCATTTGGTAGAACTGTTTAGGAAGGATTAGGAGGCGTGGCCTTGTTGGAGAAAGTGTGTGTCATTGGGGGCGGGCTTTTAGGTTTCAAAAGCCCACACCAGGCCCCAGCCCCAGCCCTCTCTCTAGTCTCTGCAACTTGATGATCAGACATCAGCTTTCAACTATTGCTTCAGTGCATGCTTGCCATGCTTCCCACCATTATGATCATGAACTAACCCTCTGAAACCATAAGCAAGCCCCCAGTTAAATGCTTCTTTTTTTGGTCATGATGTCTCTTCACAGCAGTGGAGCAGTAATTAAGACACTGCATGAGAAAAGTTCCACAGTCATAATAAATGGAAGAAAAAATGATAATTTATCTATCTATCTATCTATCTATTTATTTATTTATTTATTTATTTATTCTTTTTTGATTCTTTTATTGACAATCTGGGTGCTATCAGAGACACAGTCTTCAGATATTTCTTAATGTGTTCCATCGAAAAAGAAAGATTTCTCTGCAAAGGTTTGATTTCCATTCTTTTGACAACTACTTTTTAACCTACTATTCATGCTCACACACTGTGGATGTTCTTTATTGAGTACATATAAAAAACATAAAAGTTTATCAAAGGAAAATGCAAAGAATTTTTAGTTTGAACGTTCTGACTTTGGATGGGCAGAAAAGTAGGAGAATATTAAAAATCATAAGACATAGAAGGTAATTTTCTTTTTTTTTTAGTAAAGTACTAGTAGACATGTTACTACCATTATGGTAAACATGATCTCCCCTTTATTTTGACTTCAGCAAATGAACATTTGGGGAAAACCTAGTTTTATGAAAAATTTCATTCAACCCAAACATGTTTCATAGAAAGGTAATTAAAAAATTTTTATTAAGAAATTTTTTTATTCATTTTATACACCAATCACAGATCCCCTCTTTCTTCCTCCCCCCCTTCCCCCCCCACAACCCCCATTCTCTCCTACAAGAAGGTAAGGCCTCCCATGGTGAGTCAGCAGATTTTTTAAGAAAAAAAGTTTATAAATAAAGTGTATGGCTGGGAGGCTTTCTAATGTCTTAATAGTATAGACTCATTCAAGAATTATTTAATTTATAGGTGAGTGGACATGTATTCACATAATTTGCTACTTAATTATATTAATATTTCTCATTTACATGCTAATATGTGTTTTTGTGGCTAGTAGAAAAGACAAGCTCAGATGAGAAAGTTTTAGGTTCCTATATGTCACTAGATGAGTTTAGACTACAGCCAGTGAACATCAGCAAATCCATTTGAACACTTTTTCAGATGGATTCTAAACATCACTGTTCCTCAGCATCTACTTTCAACCAGCATTATTATCCCCTGGGCTCCTTCTTAATTAATTAACACATTCTAGTACTGTTTATTATACACATGTGAATCATTTTTTAATTTTTGAATGTGATTCTTTGATCTCTATCATTTTTATGATATTTCATAGAGTTTTCTAAATACAGCATTAGAAGTTAGGATGGAGATAAACATCTTTCCAACATGGATGGAGTAAATTCTGTTATTAATTCTTTTAACTGATCATAGTTGTTCATATGGTAGCAGAAAGGAAGCAGAGAACACAGCTTGGGACAGGTGTCAGTATTATCTTCTAAGGCATGTCACTAGTTACTTATATCCTCTACCAAGAAATTTTAAAAATAAAAAAGAAATAGGGATGAGACAGTGAGATTCAACCAAACATCTTTTTCCTGAAGCTTTACACATATTATTTCTTGAATGCATTACTGTGACCGACACAAGAAATAAGTGAGTTTTATAAGGTGAACATTTTCTGATTACAAAGGGGCCATCTGTAAAGTGGTGATCATGGTATAGGGCAATCTACAAATAATACTCTAGCCAGGAATGCCATATGTCTGTTACCTAATGGTGATAGTGTTCTGGTAGGTGCTGTGACTTCAGGGAGAAGAGTTGACCCTACAGGGTGGCAACTTAAGAAATAATATCGTGGCTTTACTTTCCTCCTATCTTCCGTCATTTTCCCTGGATACCATTAACTTGAGAAAGCCTCCCAGAAAACAGACGATCCATTTTGATCAGCTTCTTTGGGCAAAGAATGGGTGAAAATGGATAGAGAATAGATCTAGAGCATATGTGAAAGGTGTCCTGCACACTTGTAAATGCTTGGTGAGGATGATCATTGCTAGTGTGTAATAGAGGAGGAGCCAGGACTAAAAGTCTGATGCTGGGGTTTGTGCAATCCACACTGTTCAGCCAAGGCAAGAGTTAATAATAAGTGAGAATAGTGCTTGTGCAGTTGGGATCGTGTATGGAGGTTACCAGTCAGTAATGACAGAAAATGTAAAGACAGAGTCCATGAGTATAGAGTTTGAACAAAATTAATGTTCTAAAAAAACAAATTTTGCGGAAGTATAATTATATTTTTGTTTCTTCTAGTTTTACATTTTTTCACATGTAAAATAACAGCTGTAAAAGAATGAATATTTTATTTTCGTATAATGTTAAGTGCATGAATAAAAATAGGAACAAGCTTTTCTATCACTTTTTACATTTTCTTACTCCTTTGCAATGTATTTCAGAAGAACAACTTAAAACAGCATCTTTTATGTCCTATATTACTAGTTATCAATGAATTCTCCCTGGAGGAGGCAATCAACACCAGATTGTTAGGGTCACTTTAATCAGAGCTGTAATGGTTTATTATATGCTATGAAGTTGATATTTACTCTCTATATAATGAGGAAGCAAGACGTGATAAAATGGTCAGCTGAAAGAATTAGGTATTTATATCCCAAATTGGAGGGGATATACTTACTTTAATTAGATATTCCCCCTAACCATAAAGGAAAAGGTGAGTTAGTATCTCCATTAGAAAAGAAGCAACCCAAGGTTAAATGATTTGAAAGTGTGCTACTTGACCCGGAGAGGAATGAAGGAGTTGGTGTTTAACCTGAGGCCGGTGTGTTGCTCGTCGGGATGCCTTCAAGGCCCTTTCTGAATCCCCCTGCTGAGGTTGGTGGTGCAGCCTGATGCCCCTGTTAGGTAGGTGTTAGGCAGGTGTATGGTTTGTTTCACATTTTGCAAACCTCTAGCAGCTTGAAATTGTCCTTAAAGAAAATATGTGCACTTGATCAATCCCCAGGCACAGTATCAACATACTATTCATTTATTAAGAGCACATCTTGTTTTATTTCCTGGCAACATGAGAGAGTTGGAGACAGATGCAACTTCAAAAACAGATGCAACTCATTGGGCAGATGGGTTCAATAATGTATATTTCTTTTGCGGGTAAAATACTGCCAAAAGCACAATGCTGGAACTATTTCTTTTCTCTAAAGATGAACTGTAGAGTTTACATGCTCTATTTTAATGGTTAATAAGTATTCTGCCTTATACTAATGCTTTCTTATAATAATAATAACACTTATGTTTTCATAAAACAGTACATAAACAAATTATAGTGTATAACATATTAAGTAGTTTATTTTCTAACCTTCTTTTACATAATTGCTTAGCTTTTAGGGAGACAGGGCAGGGTTAAAAGAGGAGTATGGGGGTCATTTTACTGTTTAGGCAAGAGGCTTATTAAGTAGAGCAGAACACCAGGCACTAAAGGAAGCTTCTGTCAGCCAGACAATGTGAGGTGTTTTCTCTTAAGGTCATTAGAAGGAGTTCAGGAGAGTATTCACCCACAAAGGAGTAGGTAAAAATACCTTGACATTACCAAATTTAGTTAAAAGGCAAACTAAGGACCATTTGAGGGATTTTATGGAAATCAAATATAGGAAAGGTTTACTAAAATATGTACACATACATATGAAGTTGATCTAAATGGAATCAGTGAATAATGGAGGAGTTGGAGCCCCAGCTGGACATACGTCATCACCAAATGAAGTCTCTGGTTCTGAGAATGCGTTATATATAATTGAGTTGTTGGCCAAAGGGGTCCCATAGAAGTCCTCAAACAACCCAGGCCATTACTAAGGCAACTGTTTGCACTCCACAAACTGATGATAGGGCCCTGTTACTGAAGACAACATGTGCACATTTCCATGAGCATAGACAAGTCAAGCTGCTGACTACCTAGAGCCTTCACCCCTACTGTCTAGTGTTTGTGGTACTGGAGAAGGTACTCAGAATACCACTAAAGAAGAAAGGTAAACACCAACTCAGATACAAACCCTTTGCTCTACAATGATGGCCCACCTGCAAGATGTGCTAGGGCAATAGTGGTACAAGCTTGTAGGAGTAACCAACCATTATCTGATTGGATTTAAGGCTCCTTACATGAGACAGAACCAGCACCTGACATTGCTCAGGTGGCCAAGAACCTAAGACTAGATAGGCTAGGGATCTATGAATAACCAAATACTACTGTTCTGCTAAAGGAATGTAACAATAAAATGATGTATAATAATATTATGCTATACTCATAGATCAGTATCATGCTCAGCCATCATCAGGGAAGCTTCCTCCTGAAGTAAATGGACACAAATATAGAGACCCACACTAAACAATGTGCTGAGACTGAGACCTTGGAACACTCAGTCCAAAATGGGATGCCTCCATCAAATCCTTTCATGGTTGAATATTCTTTTGGGTCTGGGAGCCGGTGCCTGGAAAGCCCAGACCATATTCTTAGGTAAATGATGTATAAAATTTCCTGGGAAGACAAGGAAACATTACTCACTCTTGATAGGGAACAAGTGGCAATCCAAAGGAATGTACCAAAGTCCAACTTAGCAGAACAATGAGTTTGTTGGGGTTACATTCAAGAGGATAGGTAAGAGATTGCTTACAGCTGCTGTGTCACTGAAAAGCCCATTATCAACTCAGAACAGACTTGTGAAAGCCGCAATATTGCAGCTCTCTTCAGGCTACCCAGGTAGCTCAACATTTCAGAGATTTTCTTCACTTGGTAGCCGTTTGTTACTTCTATAACCACGGGAGATATTTTTTGTGTGAAATCCTGTCAGTTTCAGTATTTTCTGAGACTTATGAGTTCTTTACTTCCTGAGTTTCATAATCTTCATTCCTGGAAGGAATGTTTCATGTCAGAAAAACAAAATTGCCAAACAAAAGCAGTCATATGGAGATGTTCCCAAAACAATGGGCTTTGTTAATAAGTGACCTATGGGATGTGGCATGTGAGATGTATGGGCATCTTAGTTAGTTAGTGGCTTTGGAGATGAGACCATCCTTAGGCTACCTTTGTGTCCAGAGAGCAGAAAGGCTGGATGTGTTCTTGTCCTGCGTGCAGCTCTCTCTGCTTAGGGCCCGACACCTGGAAGGCCTATGTCTAGGAAGGACATGTTCCCTGTGATGTGACAGCAAACTTTAAAGAGACACATTTATTAACATAGCTGTCATCATTAATTTACTTATTCAACAGCCCACCGACCGAAGCCTATAGTATTTTACACCAGGCACTAGAAACATAAAACTAAACAAGGCCTGGCTTAGCCTGGGGCTTCCCAGAGTAGAGAAGTAGCTGAAATCAGAAGCCATTCTTACTGGTCTTAACACGGGCAAGGTGATGAGGAGATGCTTGCTTTTTACTCTGTGATTTCAGAAGAAGTCATTAATATGCCACAGCTTGGGAGATGAATAGAGTTTATATAATACTAAAAAACTTTAAAAGATAATTGGGGGCAAAGAAAATGGTTTTCTAAGGAAAACTTCATGATTTTCAAGAGTACTCTAAAGAGCTGATGATTTCTGAAGCATGCCTTTCAAAAGAAGTGATATTAGGGAGCAAAAACAAGGAAGAGGTAGACTTTTAAAGTTTCTTTTCTTTGGAAACTCATAATTACATCATTTCCACTTCTTTTTCCTTTCTCCAAATGCTACCATGTCTCCTCCTTGCTCTTTTCAAAATTATGGCCTCTTTTTTCATTAATTGTTGTTATATGTATATGTATGTGTTCTTATATGCTATGTGTAAACTGCTAAGTGTGTATGTGACTTGTATGTATGTTTTCAGGGCTGAATATTTGATAACCAATTGGTGTGCTTTTCTCTGGGGGAGACCTTTTCTCCCATTCTCAGCATTTCTTATTTGCCTGTAGTTCTTTGTGCAGAGTTGAGTCTGCCTACCCACCGCATCTCCGATCAATAGAGCCTGTTGTCTATGGCTATTTTTCAGCTCCTGATTAGTCAGTCATGTTAGTGAGACTTTATGTGTGTAGGTTCTGACAATCCTAGTTGACACAATCTCACACCCAGCTCTCTGTTCTTTTGGCTCTTGCATTATGCCATAATGATCTCTAAGTCTTAGGTAGCTGTATTGTAGATTTATCTGCTGGGTCTGGGCTCTACAATTCTGCATGATTGACCTTTATTTTTTGGTAGTGGTCTCAAATTGTTGCAGAAAGAAGCTTCCTTGATACAGAGTGAGGACTACACTTATCACAAATAGTTAGGGATCTTGCTAGTTTAATAAAGTGACAATTGTAGGTTCTCTTCCAAGATCCATGTCATCAACTGGCCCTGGAAGGTAGGCTAAGTTTCCAGCACCAGGCATGATTTTCCTCTTGTTGAGTGGATCTTAAGTCCAAGTAGAGAGTTAGTTGGTTACTGCTAAGTTATGCATACTACTCTTACACACTTAGGGTTATTGTGCCACATAGACCTTTGTTGTGGCCCATAGGCATCATAGCTGGGTAGGATGTTTGGTTGCTTCTTTCCTTTTGGAGGTTTGTGTGGTACCTTCTGGTATCACGAAAGCTCGTTTTTAGAGAAGAGACTCTCAGATTTGTTCCAGCTTGGGGGGCCTCTAGACCATTTATCTGAAGTGCTTGTTGTCTTCAGCAATAGAGATGTGCCTTCCACTTTTGGGGGCAACAGAGAACAATAGCAACAGTCTATAATGTTTTCTCAGTCTCATGGATAACCCTGACCAACAGCTCAAAAGAGGGCTTCTCATGATAGGTGTTGGGGTTTTGTCAAATGGTCTTTGGCTCTAGAAGGGAGCATTGCTATCCAAGTTGGGAAACTTTCATTTAAACTGTATTCATATACAGACATATATGTATTATAGGTATTATTAGTAGATAGCTAATAGTAAGATTCCTTTTGACTTTCTCAGACATCCTCATTGTTATTTTATCCATATCTCTCCTTCCCCTTCCTAAATACTCTTCTCCCTTCTCCCCATTTCCCACATCAGATCACTCGTACTCTGCTA
Source organism: Onychomys torridus (assembly GCF_903995425.1). NCBI lineage: Eukaryota > Metazoa > Chordata > Mammalia > Rodentia > Cricetidae > Onychomys > Onychomys torridus. The sequence goes on from NC_050449.1 coordinate 83,320,892, forward strand.
TCCCCTTTCTATGCTCCCTACCATGTACCCCAGCAATGGTTCCTTTTTGTTTCCTGGACCCTGAAGTTATTCCAGAATAAGTGTACCATTATGAAGATTTGTAGTTAGAAGCCTCAGAGGACATGAGATGGGGGGAGAGGAGATAAGATGTCTTTCTGGGTCGGTGTTACCTTAATATGATGCTTTCTAGTTCCATCCATTTACTGAAACATCCATAATTTCATTTTCTTTACAGAGAATAGTATCTGTCATGTACGTGTATCACATTTTCATTATCCATTCATCTGTTGTTGGCATTTAGGTTGTTTCTGTTTCCTAGCTACTGTGAACAGAGTATCAGTGAACATATCTGAGCAAGTATCAGTGGAGTAGGATGTTGAGTCCTTTGGGCATATGATGGAGTGGTATAGCTGGTTCATCTGGCAAATTTACCTTTAGCTTTTTGGGAATTAACACTGACTTCCAGAGAGGCTGATCTAGTTTGCAATTCCACCAACAGTAAGTGAAGATTCCCTTTTTCTCACATTCCCTCTAGCATTTGTTGTTGGTCATTTTTACAATAATCTTTGCCTTTCTCACTGGGTAAAATGAAATCTTGAAGTTATTTTGATTTGCATTTCCCTTGTTTCTAGGGACAATGAACTTTTTCTTGAGATGTTTCTTAATCATTTTTTTCTCCTTCTTTTGAGAACTCTCTGTTCAGGTTCCAGGCTTATTTTTCAAATGGGTCATTTGTGGTTTTGATTCTTTGTACTTTGAGTTTTTTATATGTTCTAGATATTAATCCTCTGTCAGATATACAGCTGGCAAAGATTCTTTCCATTTCTGTGAGCTTTCTCTTTATCTGACTGATTGCTTCTTTAGTTGTACAGAAGATTTTTAGTGATTTTGTCTCTTGCCACATTACTTAATTTGTTCACTGTTTCTAAACATTTCTTGCTAGTGTAGTATCATTTCATCTGTAAATAAGGATCACACTTTCTATTGCCTTATTGTTCCATCCAATGGTCTGAGCACAATGTTGGAAAGCAGTAGGGATAGTGGATAGCACTGTCTTATTCCTATGGTTCACCTATACAGATTTTATTATGTTGAGGTTTGTTCCCTCTAATCCTACAATATTGTGATGGTTCGAAAGAAAATGGCCCCCAAAGGGAGTGGCAATATTAGGAGGTGTGGCCTTGTTGGAGGAGGTGTCACTATGGAGGTTGGCTTTGAGGTCTCATATATGCTCAAGCCACACCCAGTGAGACAGTTCACTTCCTGTTACCTTTCAATCAAGATGTAGGATTCTCAGCTCTAGCACCACGCCTGTCTACACATCACCACACTCATAGCTGCCATGTTCCCTGCAAGAATAGACTAAACCTCTGAAACTGTAAGCCACCAACTCAATTAAATGTTTTCCTTTAGAAGAGTTGCCATGGCCATGGTGTCTCTTCATAGCAGTAGGAACCTTAACTAAAATAAATATCTAGACTTTTATCATGAAGGCATGTCAGATTTTGCCAAAGGCTTTTCTAGCCTCTATTGAGATGATCACCTGGATTTTTTTTTAACCTTAAGTACATTTACATGATTACATTTTATTGACTTGAGTATGTTGAACTATTCTTGCATTTCAAGGGTAAAGCCAGCTTGGTTATGGTAGAAAAATCTTTTTATTTATGGCTGTACTGTGTTTGCAACTTTTTATTGAACATTTTGAGGCTATGTTCACCAGGAATATCAGACTGTGGTACTTGGGGACATCTTTCTGCATACTGTGAATATATGTTGTTGTTCCCATTAGTTAATAAATAAGCTGCTTTGGCCCATGGCACGGCAGCCTAGAGGCAGGAGGGAAATCCAAGAAGAGAGACAGGAAAGAGAAAGATGGAGTGGGGGAGATGCCAGCCATCCTAGGAGCAACTTGTAATGGGATGCAGGTAAAGCTACAGAACATGTGCCAATACATAGATTAATAGTTATGGGTTGAGTTAAATTATAAGAACTAGCTAGCAAGTAGCCTGCCATAGGTCATACAAGTGATAATATAAAGACTCTGAATGATTATTTTATAAGTGGCTGAGGGGCCACAGGGCTGGGCAGAACTGGAGAAAACTTACTGCTACACTGTGGTTTTCTTCTATTGTTGTGTCTTCACCTGGTATTGGTTTTAGAGAGATACTGGCTTACTTGAAGGTGTTTGTTAGGGTTCATCCTACTTTTATGTTTTGAATTGTTTAGGAAGGATTGGCCATAGATCTTTAAAAGACTGAATTTACACTACTGTGAATCCATCTGGCCCTGGACTTATTTTAGTAGGAATTTTTTTTTTTTTTACTATTTTAATCTCATTTTTAATGAGTCATTTAGATTGTTGGATTCTTGCTTTAATTTCAGTGATTTGTCTGAATCTAGAAATTTACAACCCCCCTTTTGGCTGTCAACTGGTGTTTTTATTATGCATGTCTTGTTTAGGCAACCATATTATTGAAATTTCATGGATGCAGAATCTCTGTCACATCTAGAAGACACTATCTGGCAGCAGCCAACCTGGGCTTCTGATTCTTATGTAGAGACATCCTTGCATCTTGCTCTTCCAGGATGTCCTCCAAGTTTTACGTAGTGGTTGTATTGTAGATGTAGTAGTGGAGCTGGACATATGACTGTTATTTATTCTCTGAAGTTTGACCAGTTTTGGATCTTTGTAATAGTTTCCATTTACGGCAAAATGAAGAGTCTATGAGAGGATGAGAGATACACTTATCTGTGTCTATAAGGATAAGTATTTAGAACACAGAAATCATATTGGCTTAGGAAAATGGCAGTAGCAGTTTCTCCCCTACAGTGTGACATCACAAGACCCAGATAGTTGGCTATATTTGCAATACCTGGTATGAATTCTTCCTATTTCATGGGCTATAAGTGTAATTAGACAACTGTTGATTAACCCCCCAAGATGAAAGTGCCACCACTGAATCATTGGGGATATCTTATGTTGCCACTCATTGTTGTGGTTCAAAGGCTTTACAGCTGGGTAGGACTATTGACTGGATTGTTTTTCTCCCTTGGCAGTTTACATAGCAACTTCAGATACTGTGAGAGATAGTTCTTGAGGAGGAGGCTTCCATGTCAGTTCCAAACTGATTCCTCCAAGCCATACATCTGAAGCAGGTAGTGTCTTCAATAGTAGAATCAGACCTTGAAATTCTGGAATACAACTAAAGTTGGTGGCAAAAGTATATGTTGTTTTGGGAGTTTCTTGGACCCACACAAGTAATAACTAGAAGGGAGTTTTTCCATTCTTGGTTCTGGGATTTGATTAGATAATCTATGGCTCTTGGAAGGTCTGTGTAGCATACATAACTCCATTTAAACTCTATTCACATACACACATATGTAATTATTTTTGATTTTTCAACTTAAAGGAGTATAGGACTTTTTAGTATTCCCTTATAGTAGTCTGAATTTTTGGTGTTGTAATGTATTCCTGTTCATTTCTGATTCTCTTAATTTGGATTCTTTCTTTTAGTTGTTTGGGCCAAGGGTCTGTCTATCTTGTTTATCAACTCAAAGAAACAGCTTTTAGATTCCTAGATTATTTTTATTGTTTTCTTTGTTTCTATTTCATTAACTTTTCCACTGGTTTTTATTATTTCTTGTTTTTGACTGGTTTGGGATTTGATTTGCTTTTGTTTCTCCCAAAATTTGAGTCACATCATTAAGTTATTTATTTGTACTCTTTCAGATTGTTTATTTGTGTTCCTAGTAATACTCTGTGTTGTACAAATAATGGCTGTTCATGTCTATCCAGTCGCTTGGCTATACTTACTCTTCTCTTCAGCATGAAATATTGCTTCCTGTATTTTCTTTAGAGTTTGTTGGTTAGATATAAATTATTTTAGTATGTTTATGTTGTGAAAAGTTTTTTCCCCTTAAACTACAACAGATCGCTTTCCTCAGTATGTTTGTCTAGGTCAGCCATAATGGTGTTTTAAGACTTGGAATACATTGCTCCAAAGGTTCCATTTAGAAACCATCTGTTATTCTGACAGGTTTTCCTATATATATCACTTGTGATTTTTCTCTTCTATCTTTCAGTACACTTTCTTTTTTCTGTATACATAGTGCTTTAGCTACAATATGCTAGGGGGCTTTGTTTTTCTGTCTTGTCTATTTGGTATCCTGTATACTTCTTCTATCTGTATGGGTATACCTTTTCTTAGTTTGAGGAAGTTTTCTTCTATGATCTTGTTGATGATCTTGTCCATACCATTGATTTGGGATTTTTCTCCTTTATCTATGCCTATACTTTGAAGATTTGTACTTTTTAAAAACATTTTATTATTAAGAAAATTTTGGGAGTCTTGTGAGAGTAGACAGAGACAGCTGGCAGCCTGGACAGTCATCCAAAGTTCCTCTGTAAAGTTGGAGCATCTGTCTTCAGTCCACAGGCCCAGAATCTCTCAGTCACTTCTCTCTGTGTCCAGTAGAATGTCTGGCCATTCCCTCTGCATATATCCTTCTGAGGTCTTTGATGTAGTTGAAGACTAGATAGTTATAATTTCCTTAGTCATGATAAAAGATAAGTTAGATATGAAACCTTAGACTCACAAATATAGGATAGATAGAATATCTTCTTTAACTTTGCCAAATACAAATAGACTAGATATTATAAAAAATAGACTAGATATTGTGCCTGTAATTCTCGATTGATAATTGTTTTGTTATATGTAATTTTACTATGTTGAAGTTAAAACCTTCTGTTTTGAAAAAAAGAAAAGGGGAAGTGCTGGGGATGTCTTTCTGTATGCTGTGAATGTGCTGCTCTGATGGACTGATAAATAAAATGCTGATTGGCCAGTAGCTAGGCAGGAAGTATAGTATAGGTGGGATAAGCAGAGATGGGAATTCTAGGAAGTGGAAGGCTGAGTCAAGAGATGCTGCCAGCTGCCATCACCATGAGAAGTAGGATGTAGAGATACCAGTAAGCCATGAGCCACATGTCAAGGTATAGATTTATAGAAATGGATTAATTTAAGATGTAAGATCTAGCTAGCAAGAAGCCTGCCACAGCCGTACAAGTTTATAATTTTTTAAAAAGAAATTTTCTATTCATTTTACATACCAACCACAGATTCCCCTGTCCTCCCCCCTCCTGCCTCCCAGCCCCCCCCCCCCCCAACCCACTCTCCTTTCCCACCTCCTCCAAGTCAAGGTCTCTCATGGGAAGTTAGAAGTGCCTGGTACATTCAGCTGAGGCAGGTCCAAGCCCCTCCCCACTGCACCAAGTCTGCACAAGGTGTCCTACCTTAGGCACTGGGATCCAAAAAGCCAGCTCATGCACCAGGGACAGATCCCGATCCCACTGCCTGGGGACCCCCCAAACAGTTCAAGTTAAATGACTGTCTTGAGTATCTAGAAGACCCAGTATAGTCCCATGGGGGCTCCAGACCTATTGATCCACGGTTCATGGGTTTCCACTAGTGTGGCTGGCTGTCTCTGTATGTTTTCCCATCATGATCTCGATGTCCCTTGCTCATAGAATCCCTCTTCTTTCTCATTGATTGGATTCCTGTGCTTGGCCTGATGCCCAGCCATGGATCTCTGTATCTGCTTCCATCAGTCACTGAATGGAGGCTCTATGATGACAGTTAGGGTATTCACTAATCTGGTTCCCAGAGTAGACCAGTTCAGGCACCCTCTCGACAATTGCTAATAATCTAAGGTGGATTCTTGGGAACTTCCCTAGCACTCTGTTTCTCCCTATTCCCATGATGTCTTCATTTATCATGGTATCTCTTTTCTTGCTCTCCCACTCTGTCCCTGTTCCAGCTCAAACCTCCCATTCCCTTATGTTCTCATCCTCAATTCCTTGTCCTCCATAACCTCCCTTACCCCTAGTTTGTTCATGTAGATCTCATCTATTTCTCCTTTGCTGGGCTATATATGTGTCCCTCTTAGGGTCCTCCTTGTTAGCTAGCTCTGAACCTGTTGATTGCAGTGTGGTTATCCTTTGTTTTACATCTAGTATCCGCTTATAAGTGAGTACACACAATGTTTGTCCTTCTGAGTCTGGGTTACCTCACTCAGGATGATATTTTCTAGTTTCATCCATTTGCCTGCAAATTTCATGCTATCTGTGTTTTTCTCTGCTGAGTAGTACTCCATTGTGTATATGTGCCACATTTTCTTTATCTATTCTTCAGTTTAGGGGCATCTAGGTTGTTTCCAGGTTCTGGCTATTATAAATAATGTTTGTAAAAGGTGGTGTTTCTCTGATTTCTTTCTCAGTCCATTTATCATTTGTATATAGGAGAGCTACTAATTATTTTTTTTTAGTTAATCTTGTATCCTGACACATTACTGAAGGTGTTTGTCAGCTGTAGGAGTTCCCTGGTAGAATTTTTGTGGGTCACTTATGTATATTATATCGTCTGCAAATAGTGAAAATTTGACTATTTCCTTTCCAATTTGTATCCCCTTGATCTCATTTTGTCATCTTATTAATCTAGCTAGAACTTTAAGTACTATATTAAATAAATATATACAAATGATAAAGGGGCCAAAAATTGAAGATCTGAACATTAATCTGCACACCTATGAACATCTGATTTTTGAACTTTTTATGGTGTTCTATGTTTCTTATATATGCCTTTCCTTTATTTAATATTTTCTTATTTCATGATTTTCATTTTGGCTCGACCCTCTACTATACTTTTGAGCCCCAATATTCTATCTTCTTCTTAATTTATTCTACTTATAAGGCTTTCCTTTGAGTTTTCTAGTTGAGTTGTTTGGTTTTTCAATTCCATCTTCATTTCAGCATATGTCTTTTTCAACTTTTCTCTTACTTATTGTACTGTTTTCAAGTCTTGGGTTGTTTCCAAAGCTTTTACCAGCCTTATGTTCCTTATGTTTGTGTTTTCCCTGGCATCTCTCAGATATTTATTCTCTTTAAGTTCTTTCACTTTAATTTTATTGCACTGTTTTTGTGTACTCTTTAAACTCTTTGAATTCTTTGATGAAGTTTATGATTGTTCTTTCAAATTATGTGTCCTGGGGTTGATTCTTGTAGGTAATTCTTGTTGGCCATCCTTTCTACAAGACAGGTAAGTATTAGAGAGAACATGCTGGCTTGATTGTTCATAACATTTGTAAATTTGCTATAAGATTTGGGCTTGTTGACTTCTTTTGTTTGCTCCGTTTCTGATTTTTGACAGAACATTGTACGGGAGAAGAGAGGATGTGCTAGTAGTTGAGTCCTAGAAGCTGGAAACTGCTTAGGTGGAATGCAATCAGGTAGACAGAAGGTACTTCTCTGGAGTGCAGGATGTGTATCCTGGTCCAAGCCTGGAGTGTGTGGGCAGAGCTGTGTGTAGACGATGGATGTAGCACGGGAGGGACTTGTGGGGTGTGGGGTAGGCAGGTCAGGACCTGGCAGAAGCCTAGAGGCCCAATGTGGCATAGGCTGGGGTTCCAGACTAGGTTAGGGCTCTCAGACTGGAGCTAGATATAGGGGATTGAGGAGAGAGCTTGGAAGCAAAGATCAGATAGACTCCCTGGGATAGACCCTAGAGAAGAATTATAGTAGTAGTTTTTTGGCAATCTGTATTATGTGAAAATCAAGTAAGGGTTTTATCTTAGTAGGCACTTGTATTCTAAACAATGGGAACACATTGGAAAATCACCTTGATCTACTGCAGTTGCTATGTAGTTGGAATTAATAATTTAAAAATATGTCTGGAAGTGCTATAGCTGTGACTGCTTGTTTCTCTGCATGGCATACACCTAGAGAGTCTCCCATGAAAGATGACAAACCTGTGAGATGACTTAGCAGAACCCACGAGGATGCACTAATGGCTTCCTGCTGGAGAAAAAGGAGTTATTGGGAGTCAGGCGCAGGGATATGTCTGCAAGAATCACCTTTGCAAACCAAGGGTCAGGTGGAAAGGGAAAGAAATAGCACAGCAGAAAAAACCCACAGCTGAATGAAGCACTAGTTGCAGGGGGTGGGTGATAAATCTTTTGCACCCTGAAGGCCTCTCCACCCACACATCAAACCAAATCAGACCAAATTGGAAAAGCCCAAGTTTAATGGGAAAATTGTTCCTTGGTGATTCCTGGCCCCCCAGAGAGGAGATGGGCCAAGAGACTGGAAGAACCATGGGTCTGTTTTCTGGGATGTGGCTTATATACCCTGTGGGAGTGGTCTTGAGCCTCTCTGGGGGAAGAGCTGTGTTTGTTTGGTGGGCTTTGAAGGGGTGGGTTTAGGGAAAAAGATAGGGGAAGGGAGTTGAGGAGGATCTTCCACCAGACTCCTTCCAAACAGTGGGAACATGGATAGGGAGGGGCTTTTTGTGTAAAGTTGTGTGCTTAGGAAAACAGCTCAAACAATTCCTTTAAAATGAAATGCCTGTCTGCTAAAGTTGCTAGTTGCTTCTGGAAACTTTGAAGATATTCTGAACAGTGTGACACTGAGGAAGGAGCTGGAGAACCAAGTAGGGAAAAAATTCTGTAACCATACACTCACTAGTAGCAATTTCACAGCTCAGGCATTTTTTTTTAAATGGGAGTCTTTTGGTGTAGTCTATCATATCCAATTGCTTCCTTTATCTTAGTGATCAAATAAGAATCATTACTTAAAAATTACTTGTAAAATCAACTCATCAATATTAAGTTTACATGCATTAGAAATAACAGTGTCACATTGTGTAGCTGGAAGATACTTACAGTTCTAATTGTTACTGTACTAGTGTCTTCTATGTAATCAGAATTATGCAACAACAAGTGAGGTAATGAACTCTTTTCCCCAGGTCTGAATGATGAGCTTATAATTTCTAAGTAATGGAAACACTCATGCCAGTGGAGTCTGTCCTTACTAAAATATAAACCAATGCATCAAAGCCTATTGGCTATGAGAAAGACTAAAAATATCTAATGCCTTCTGCAAACAGCTGTGCTTCCAATGCAGCAGCTTCTGTTGATTTTCTGTGAAGCAACCAGATTGTATCTACCTCAGTACTATCAGCATATCTAAAGATGTTTATAATAATAGAGATTTTAAACCATAAATTTTGTAAAAACATTGCTCTAGTGAAAAATAAAAATTTCTAGCTAATAATTCCTCTTGCCTCTTTCCAAGTGGCAAAGACAATGCTGTCAAGTATCAAATTAACCTGAACTGGTTATAAATCTTAGTTCAAAGGTTTAGAATAGTGTTGTGAAAATTTCATATCAATTTGAGGCCCAGGAAACTTAGGATGTGCTAAAAGTGCACATGGCAAAGAAATGTCTCTTGCTTCTGTCACATGGAAAAGACACTCCATTATCCATGAACATTTTAGGTAAGTTATCACTTACCAATAGTTACAATGTGTGGATGAAGCCCATGAAGACCAGAAAATGGGAGAAGGTAAAGTAAATGGTGTAGCAGACCCATATTTATTCCATTTAAGTAAGCATGGGAAGGTTTAGGAAGACCAATCAGGGTCTCCCTAGGACGTGAGGCTTTCAGTGTTGATATTCAAAATGACCCATGCAAGTTTCTTGTACTTTTGCTTATATCTACCCAATGCACACAGTGTCACTGGCCTACTTATTTTTATCTCTTGTAACTCTCATAACTAATTTAATATATTCATGTCCTGAGTATTAAAATATCTTTTACTGCATTTTAAAGCTGTTAAAATGGTCAGGAAGATACACTCTTCAGTAATAACAATACCATATTTTTGTGTGAATGGTTCTTCTATTCTAGAGACCAAAGACTAGATAGACTTACTGTTGCCATGGTGAGTTATTACAAGATAGCAGATAAGTTATTTGTTGGTTTGACTAAGATGCATCCCATAGCCTCAGGCATTTAAATACTGGTCTGCAGGCAGTTGGTGGCACTGTGTGGGAGTTATTAGGAGATGTGGCCTTGCTGGAGGAAGTATGTGACTGGGGGTTGGCTTAGAGGTCTCAAAGCCTTAGATCATTTCCAGCTGGCCCTTCTGCTCTCTGCTTGTGGTTTGAGATATGAGCCCTCAGTTTCTGCTCCAACTCCCATGCCTGCTACTTGGGTCCACTGCTATGGGTCCCCACCATGACAGATTTATCCCTCTATAAGTGTAAGCCAAGTAAACCTCCCTTTTATAAATTACCTTGTTTGTGGTGTTGTGTCACAGCTATAGAAAAGTAGCTAACATAACTTTCTAAACCAAATATGTGTCAGGATAGATAGTAAGGAGTATGTTATACTATGGATATTGAAATTGTGTTTATTAGGAATAAGTCTGAGAAAAAATTGTCTCAATTTAGACAAATTATGTATTGAATTGGGGCCATTACTACTATCGATCAATGCTTTCCTTCTTTCATAACCACTTATCAACTTTTCTTAGATCATGATGTATTTTTAAAAGGATAAGTCTCCACATAAGTACCAGAGTGACCTGAGACAATTGATACACCTTTTTTCTAACATTCTTATCACTACATTATTATCATCTGGCTAATAAGGAAGTAGACAGATCAAATTGAGTAATTGATATGCTTTTATCACATGGATGGCAAGTTTTAATCATGACCAGTGTCTTCAGCTGGCAGAGATTTTTATTCAAAGGCAGAACCAGCCATAGTCACAGCTTCATAGGCACTTGAGCATTAATACACATAAAGACTCACATATGCACTTAAAAATCCATGAGAACATATTTAGTTCCTAAAGTTCATTTTTGATAGAAGCATATATATGCCCTTAAAAAAAACTTGAACAAAATTTAAAACATCACAAATAGAAAAACATGCAACCCACTTTGTCCCTAGTTCAAAGCATTCCATTACTCTCCTTGAACAAGCAGCAGATGCTTCTCATGGGCCATGTAGTCACCCCTACTTTGAGATGCAGTTAAACTAAAGAAAAATCTTATCTTAATATTACACTGACTGCATGGATGGATAGCTTGTGACAGATCTACTCCCATTAGTGCTGGACTTTTGTGCCAGGAAAATCTTAGCAAAACCTTATTTTCATCACATGCTTCCACAGACCAGTATCTTTAGTAGTATAATTCTGCTCACAAAATGAAATCCAGGTTCGCAGTTGTCTCATAGCCAACATTATTCCAAACTCTTCTCACCATTTTGGTCTTTTGAATGACTTCCTTCATTGCAAAACCACCTTCACCAAAAAGCTTAATTTTTTTTCCATATTTTTCTCGGACATGGTTTCTCAGAAGCAGTTGAGAACATGGAATAGTTGAGAGAAGTTCAACTTCTTTCAAGATTTATTTGCATATGTTCTTAGTTGATAAGCAATAACATGATATAATTAAGTTGACATTCATGCTTTGGTTGTAACTAGAGAAAAAAGGTTTAATAGTACTATTTTACTCCTTTTCAGTCTTACAGTATCAATACAAGAAAAATAAAGTGCAAATGAGTGGCTTCAAATAAAATACAAATAAAGATATCATTTGTATATTCAAAAGAAATAAAAACTATACCTACATTTTTTTAGGATTACATGGTAAATTTCACTAACAGAATGAAAATTATTAACCCCATTATAATGAGGGTTATAAATCTGGGAAACATCAGGTTGATATGATTATAAGATTTATAAATAGAAGAATCAGAAGAAAATCAGTATATTTGAACACGTAAACATATTAAGCAAATCAGTTACTTTCCATTTTTCAGAGCAGTGCTTATAGGCAAGGGTCTGAAGAGAGAGATTTACTGGATATGGAGTGTCCTGTCTATCATGAGTTAGTTTATTCAGCAGATATTTGTGGATTGCCTAACATATGCCATATGGTGTGTGTGATACCACAGATTTATCAGCAAGTACAACATGGTCCTTGCCATCAAGTTCCCTATAGGCCAGAGAAAGTTTTTCACAGTGAAAGGTAATAGTTCTTGGAGACTTAAACTTTTGACATGGGACACCCAACCCTTCACAAGAAATCAAGAAAATTTCATTTTACTTAATATATATTTATGGAGCTCCTACTATAGGATTGGTCTTCTGCTGCTGATAAAAAGTGTAAGGCATTCGAATTATCGCTAAGTGATGACAAAGTGAGATGATTTTCAAATTGCGTTTTATTATTTTTTCTGTAGTTTATGAGGCAGTAGCTGTTTGGCATCCCCATTAGGCAGTGTTTCTAGTATCAATGTCAAAGTAAATTTGTGGGGATTTTTTTTTTTTTTTTTGTATCAAAATGACAAAATAGGAATTCTCTCTTCCTTGCCTTCCTCTATTTATTTGCCAGAGGAAGTCATCACTGAGGGTTTGTTTTGAGAGTTCAAAGCCTCATGTTTTGACCTGTTTTACCCTCTCTTGTGGTTTAAGATGTGAGCCCTCAGCTTCAGCTCCAGCCTCCATGTCTGCTGCTTGTTGTCATGTTTCTCCACCATAATGGACTCTTATTCCTCTGGAAATGTAAGCTCAAATAAACTCTTCCTTCTATAAGTTGTTTTATCTTCTTCGGGACCCATGTGAACTAAGTACTGAGCATTATGTTTCAGTTTTGCTGAAACTGAATCAAATCCAAGGGTTACACAGAACATAGCTTTAATGAGTAGGAAAAAATTGTTTGTGTAGAGGCCATGCTATATTTTTCCAATTTTAGTATATGTGCTGCTCTCTCTATATGTGACAGTTGTATAGTTTGATCTATTTGTAGGACTCCTAACAATGGGAGCAGGGGCTGTCCTTAATGCTTTGCCTGGCTTTTGGGACCCTATTCTTCATACTGTATTTCCTAGCCTAGACTTAATACAAGGGGGAGGTGCTTAGTCTTACTGCAACTTGATATGCATTGCATTTGTTGATACCCTTGGAAGGCCTGCCCCTTTCTGAACAGAAACAGAAGGGGAGTGGATAGAGGTGAGGGATGGAAGAAATGAGAGGAGAGAAAGGAGGGAAAACTATGGTCAGGATATAAAATAAATAAATAACATAACAAAACAAAACAAAATTATTTGCAATTTGAAAAGCATAGTAACCATTTCAACCACAAAGACTTTCCTCAAAATCTAACCAGCCACTTGTACTTGAAAAGATGACCCCAAAGTATTTAAGTCCAGTACATTATCTATATAATCAGGCACTCATTTCTGTTTAGTGTATCATGTCCTTTTGCTCAAACTAGTCATTCTTATCAATTCTTTTTCTCTACCAAGAGGAAGTAAGCAATGGTAGGTTTATATTTTTCGTAATTTCCATATTCTAAGAGTAGGTCTCAGGCAATGAGACTTTAGACTATATATTTTATTTTTTATTCTAATCTTCTATTGTTTCATAGACTTACAAAAACTAAATAAAAACAGAGTTCCAATTGAATTTTGTAATGGGATATGATCAGAAAATTCATACTATTTAGTCCCATATTGCTGTATCTCATTTGAGAGATTAATTGTTCTCTTTAAGTACCTAGATGGAATAGAATGTAAAAACTCACCCAAGTATAAAGACAGACCTTACCTTTCCCAAACACAGTGCTACCAGTTGTGTTTCAATCTTACATGTTAAGTTCCTCCTACTCTACTGTGTAGTCTAATATCTGCTTCAGACAGATCAAAACAAAGGGACCCAGAACTTCTAAGCATTTATGAAGCCCCCAAATAACAAAAGGGATAAGGTAACTGCAATATGTAAACACACAAGATTGAATGTTTCCTAAGTTACAAGTAAAATTTGGATGGGCTTAATTTTGATCCTAATTCACTATTGTTTCTAAGTTCCTAACTCTGCCTTTTATATAAAAGTGATGAGTGGAGGGGCTGGAGAGATGGCTCAGTGAAAAGAGCACCGGCTGCTCTTCCAGAGGTCCCAAGTTCAATTCCCAGCAACCACATGGTGGCTCACAACCATCTGTAATGAGATCTGGTGCCCTCTTCTGGTGTGCAGGCAGAACACTGTATACATAATAAAGAAATCTTAAAAAAAAATGCATGAGTGGAACAGGACAGAAAGTCAAGAAATAAACCCACACGTCTACTAGGGAAATTGGATTCTACAAACCGAACAACAAAGTCAGATCCTTATCTCTCATCAGTTGCAAAAATCAACTCAAATTAATTAAAGATTTAAGTATAAAATTTGAAGCTGTGAAATGACTTAGAAGAACACATAGACATGTTTCAGGAACCCAAAAGCAAAACTAGACAAATAGGATCTCACCACATTAAAAAGCTCCATCAGAGCAAAAGAAATTGTGGTGATATATTGTGTACCCAAATAAAGTTTGCCTTGGGATCAGAGGACAAAGCCAGCCACTATATTAAACATAGAGGTCAGGCAGTGGTAGCACATGTCTTTCATCCTAGCATTAGGGAGGCAGAGATCCATCCAGATCTCTGTAAGTTCAGGGCCACACTGGGAAGAGAGCCAGGCGTGGTGGCACACACCTTTAATCCCAGCACTAGGAAGGAAGGAAGATGGCAAGGCACAGAAAGGTATATAAGGCGTGAGTAAACAGGAAGTCTCTCTTGAGGCTGAGGATTTTGCAGAGGTAAGAATGTGGCTGGCTTGTTCGGTTTCTCTGATCTTTCAGCTTTCACCCCAGTATCTGGCTCTGTTTTTTTTTTTTTTTTTTTTTTTAATTAATAAAACCGTTTAGCAATTCGTGTTACATGAAATAATAATAAGGTGAAGAGATAACTTGAAGGATGTGGAAAGTATTGGCAAACTATACAGTTGATGAGGTGTTGAAATTCAGAATAGATAAACTGTATAAATAATTTAGTAGCAAAAACTAAAGTCCAACTGAATTAAAATGGAAAACAGACATTCCTCAAAAGGATACGTACAAATAGCCGAGAGGTACATAAAGAAATGCTCAACATCACTAATCACTTGGGAGATGCAAATGAAAAACCAAATGTGTTATCAGCATACCCTAGTAAAGTTGGCTAATATTTACAAAGCTAAATTTGATCAGTGCTGGTAAGGATGTTAAGAAACACACACACACACACACACACACACACACACGCACACACACACACACACACAGAGTTGGAGCTACTATATACTGTTAATGTGAATGTAAATTAATAAATGCTTGTGAAAATATTTGGAGCTTCTTTTTATGTATTATTTCACTGTTTATTGACTTTCTCTCTTAGTATCTTGAAGAGATGATGCTATCAAAAACGAAAACTGTAGCTCCCATATGATCCTATGACTGTGTACATATACAAAAGAAATGAAATTAGTACTTTAAAGTTACATATACACTATTATGTTTATCACAGTATTAATCACAACAGACAAGAATTGGAAATCACCTAAAAGTCCACTAATTGAGGAATGGCTAGAGATATGGTACATATACAGAATGGCTTACTGGTACCTTACATCTTCCTTGTCCCGGCGGCCACTGGCAGTGTCCCCTTCTCCCTTCCTCTTTTCTCAGTTCTCCTCTCTGTTAGTCCCACCTATACTTCCTGCCTGGCTACTGGCCAATCAGTGTTTTATTTATACACAGTGATATCCACAGCAGTCCTCTCATGTTTCCAGTTAATAGGATTTTATTCATTTCTTTTTGAATAGTATTCCATTCCAGGAATCATCCTTGTTACTTAGTATCTCTGGGTCTGTGGTTTGTAGCATAGTTTACACCCCCCCCCCCCCGCTTTTTTTTTTTTTACAGCTAATATTCATGTATGAGTGAATACATACCATGTTTGTCTTTCTCAGTCTGGATTACCTCTCTCAGACTGGAAAGATGGGGGCATTTTGGAGTCAGGTAAAACCTGGCACAATGGAATCTCCCAGGAATCTAAAAGGATGGCCCCAGCTAAGATTCCTAGCAATAGCAAATAATGCAGCCTGATCTAGCCATCTCCCATAACCAGATTGGTACCTAGGCCATTTGTAATCAGAGAGGCTTCATCCAGAAACAGATGCCGACCCACAACCAAACATTAGGCAGAGTTCAGGGAATCTTGCAGAAGAGGGGGAGAAAGGATTGTAGGAGACAGAGGGGTCAAGGACACCATAAGAAAACTCATAGAATCAACTAAACTGGGCCTATAGAGACTGAACAGACAACCAGGGAAGCTGTATGGGACTGATCTAGACACTCTGCATCTATGTTACAATTGTACAGCTTGTTCCTCTTGTGGGACTAACAGTGGGAACAGGGGCTAACTCTTTTACTGGCTTTTGGGGCACTACTTCTAATACTGGGTCTCCCTGCCTGGCCTAAATACATGGGGAGGTGCTTAGTCTTACTGCAACTTGAGTATCAACAAAACATGGCATATCAGAAATGGGGTCAGAGTGAATTAGCGAGTTGGAACTGAGAGGAGTTCAGGGGAAGGAACTGGGAGGAGAGGAGGGAGGGGAAACTGGGGTCAGGACGTAAAACAAACAAACAAACAAACAAATAAATAAATAATAAAAAAGAATGTTGCTATACAGATATTTAAGACCAAGAACACAGGATGTAAAAATACTTTGAGTTATTTAGTAATGAGAGGCATGGGTACTTCAGAAACATGATCCATCTAGGGCAGTAGGAACTCAAGCACAATAACAATAGCCACAGTGAGTAAAATAGTCACCTGCTGATTACTATAAGAAATGTAGGTGCTGGAAAGATGGCTCATTGATGAGAGAGACTCAAATTCGGTACCCAGCACCCTAATCAGATGGCTCACAACTGCTTGTAACTCCTTATCCAGGAAAGTCAGATAATTCTGGCTTCCATAGGCACCTGCACACACTCACGCTCACACACACACACACACACACACACACACACACACACACACAAACACACATAAATAAAAATAAATCTAAAAAAGTGATGTAAAGTCACTTGCCTGTGGAATCTTTTGGATAATTGTCTTTTCTATTTTCCACATCAGTGATAACTTAAAATTTAAGTAGTTCATGTCAATCATGAAATACTTAGTTTTTTTCCTAGATGAATGCTAGCAATTCCATTTGACCAAATATTGAAAATTAAGTTGGATTTGTTGCAAAGTGATGTGTTTATGTGGGACTGAAAGGTGTGTGTGTGTGTGTGTGTGTGTGTGTGTGTGTGTGTGTGTGTATGCTGTTGTTGATAGTAATATGATATTACAAAATAACAGCATTTTATATTTTAACATAGAATTACTTTGAGTTTCATTACATAATATCCAGAAGTTTCTTTAAGATTATGATCAATAAATTACTAAGTAATTACATCCTCAATAATATTTTCTTGGTACACCTTGAGGAACATAGCTGCAATATTATCCTGCTCTCTTGCTGTATCATGTAAGAAATGAGCTTGGAAAGTCTGTAGTGTCTTGGTGTCCCTTAGCTTCCCTTATATATACTGAAGACAGCCTAAAGAGGGATGAGGGATCAATGCCAGGGTAGTGACTTTCTCTCTCTCCCTTCCACCCTCCCTCCCTCCCTCCCTCCCTCCTTCCCTCTTTCCTCCATCCGTCTGTCCTTCTTTCCTCCTTCCCTTCCTTCCTTCCTTCCTTCCTTCCTTCCTTCCTTCCTTCCTTCCTTCCTTCCTCCCCCTCTTTCCTCCCTCTCCTTCTATTGAAAATAGATTCTTCTCTCACACAGTACATCCAGACCGGTTTCCCCTCCCTCCACTCCTCCCAACTCCCCTCTAACTCCCCTCTCCCCTGATACACTCCCCCTCCATTTCCCTTCAGAAAAGGGCAGGCCTCCAAGAGACAGTGACAAAACAAGATACAATACAACAATGCAAAAGCTTTTGTATGGAGTCTGAACAAGGCAATCCCATAGGAGGAAAAGAGCCCCAAGAGTAGGCAAAAGAGCCAGGGATGCACTGGCTTTCACTGCAAGGAGTCTCATAGGAATAACATACTTGCAGAGTACTGGGCACAGACCCATGAGGCCCTGTGTGTGCTGTTTAAGTCTCTGTGAGACCATGTGAGTCCTGCTTATCTGATTTCCTGGGCCATGTCCTCCTGGTGTTCCCCATCAAACAGTTCCTATTTGGACTTTAGCATTTTCATATTAGAATGGCTTTTGTGTTTTACAGAGTCAGTACTGTTCATTTTTAATGTGTTTTTCATCTACTTTTTGTGTATATAAGTGATTGATAGGTTTATTCCCTTCAATTTGAAAATTCTTCCATTTTTCACTTTGAGCTTGTTTTGTCAAGAGAGGTCCTAGACTTATAACTGGCAATGTGCTCAGGAGCTTTCCTGCTTGTTGGGAATTTTCATGTGAATTTAAATGCCTCATTTTAGGGCTTGGTATTGATTTATGAAAAAATGGAGTGACAGCTGGTATGAAAATACTTTGCTTCAATTGTTTGCTGATAAAAGAAAGATAGTCAGTTTTCTCCAAGAGCCCCTGGTATGTTGGCCACACATCAAAGAGTATTTAGGCAGCATAAATTGTTTCTGAGTTTGATGAAGAAAAGGAACACAGGTTGAGAAAATGGGGAAGAAGAATATATATCTGGGAAGAACTGGGAAGGAAGGTGAATATGGTCAGAACACATTGTACAAAAATTCTCAAAGAACTAATATTTAAAAATAGACCTCAAATAATGACAAAATTTTAATAAAGTATGTAAAATTGATTTTATAAATAAAGACAAAAATGATACAAATATTTCCTTCAATTATTTGTACTATCTCCAATAAATCTGACCTGTGGAAAAGAAAAATTTCAAGATATCTTTCAATGTACTCCCTCTTTTTAAACAGAAGACATATGTCTGCTGCCTTGGTGAAGATGTTAGAAGTATTTAAATAAGAACTATAAAAACAAGTTAGTGAGTACTATTTATGTGCCAGGATATGTTTCTACCTCACCATAATTATTCAGGTTAGATTCAGTTATTCTCATTTTAGAATTAAGAAGACTGAGTTGTCTCAAGACAGGTTTCTAGTAATCAAATCTCTACTCAGTGATAGCACTTTAGTCTCTATCTAATATGCTAATTTCTTTTCAATCTGAAATAGTTGAAGAAGGTGCTGTGAACTTAGTTCTGTATAGCATAGGAGATTTATTACTCCATGATCTTACCCAGTGAATGAGAGAATCTAACTGAAAGCATCAACAGTTGTAGTAATATCAACATGTACAAAAGCCTTTCATCTGGTAGATTTGCCTCTAATCATTATCATTGTTATGTTTCTTAGAGATGAGAAACACAGTAAGTTTAGTTTAAAAGAAGTTATTATGATTCTATACTGGATAAAATACCATAAAACATTTTGTCTACACAAATACTTTTTTTTTTTTAAATTCAGAATCTTGCTTTTCAAGCTATTATTGAACTCACCATTATACCTAACAAGAGAGGAGATTCTTGATACATTTTTAAGACTGCCTGATTTGTTAACTACACTTCTTCAAAGACACACTTTCGTGGAATACTTGCTACAATATTTCTCTTTCCAGGCTGTGGAATTAATCACTTTCCTTTGTAGTTGGAATCTGCATATAAGTTTTTTTTTTAGCACATCTAGATGGTATCTTTTCCTTACTGCACAGTTGATTCTCAAAGCTGCTTTCTGATTGGTTATGTACTTACACTTATCTTCTTGACCCCAGAATCATTGCCTTGTTGGTTCTGCCCCCGACCACTAGGTAGTCTTCCTGGAGGCTGAAGCCTGATCTTCCCACCTCAAGCCCCATGATTGGTATTGGATTCGTGTGGCATACTTTCACAATGCTAGTGTTCTTCTTCTTGAGACCACCACACATATCCTGGTTTCCGTTCCCACCAGAAGGCATGCTAGCTTTGTTCTGAGAACATGCTCTTCTCTAGTAGACTTTTCTTCATTTTGTGTCTTGACCTGAGTTTGTTCACCATCTAAACTGAATTGTAAGTATAATGTGAATTGTAGCTGAAAGATAGCCCCTCATTTTAGTGAATTCTCATTTGAATATTTTTAATTGAAATTTTCCTTTGAAGAGCTGATGGTATTTAATTGTCCCATACTCAGTACTCAGGTAGAAGGGAAGGTAAAGTTAATATTTTCTTTTTTTTCCATTATGGATATCAAACTCAATGTTTAATACAACTTAGGCAAGTACTCAATCCTTGAACTCCATCCCCAATCTTGAACTTATTTTTAATGAGAGGAAATGAAGTAAAGACAACAAGACTGTTAAACATTTCTTATGTATAAACAATGATCACAACCAATATAATATTTTTAATTAATAAACCCATAGCCTACTTCTAAGTGCTTGGCATAAACTAACTTAGCCATCCCATTAAAATTATACACTGTGAAAATACAAGGCTATCTACCAATAATCTACCTAAAATCCATATAGAATCTGTTCAGCAACAAGATGAAAGATAATTTGTGAAAATCTCCAGTGAAATATACATTGTCGTGTATAAGGATCTCTTTCTGACTCTTAATAAATTCATTGAGCTTTGAAGCTCTCGCAGTACATGGCATTCTATGTGACATTTTGTCTTGTATTCCTATTCATTATAAGGCAGAGTAAGGAGTATGACAATGCATGGCCATATTAATTACTGTACCTAGACATTATGCCTGGGATCTAGTAGCCACCCTGGGAACAATACAAGGGTACTAGGTAAACATTGCTGACAAAGGACACTGAAGATATGAAGCTGAAGGACTATTCTTACCAGCTTTCTTTAGTATAACCCTGGCTGAGCCACACAGGTTCTTACATTACTATGTCTCCTGAACTTAATACTAAATAATAAAAAAATTAATGTTAGAGGACTCTCATACAACTTTCACCGAATCATATTCGGATAGCTGTTTGCATGAAGAAAAGCAAAACTTCAGATCATCTAACTTAATGAAGGTTTTATATAAAATCAACTTCTGGAAAACAGGAATCTTCACTTGTTTCCTTTGTTTATGCTCTATCACTTTTTCTCAAAAAAGAAAACTTACACAGCTCACAAGAGGATTGTTTTATCTACAAAAACTGAAAATAATTCTAATACAACTCAAGCTTGTTTTGGAGAATCTCAAAGGTAAAATCATGTAATTAATTTTACAGAATGCTTGGAACAAAAGTCTAGTGATATTTGATAATTTTATTTTGGACCTCATTGTAATAAATATTACACGTATTTTAATCAATGAACAGTTACTGGGGAATTCCAATAGTATAGGTGATACTTAATACTCACAGGAACATTTTCAATATCTAGTTTAGTCCTCCATCTGCCTATGAAGAAACCATATTTGAGGTGTCATGTAACTTTGCAAATATGATCAAGATCGTTAAGGAAAAGACTGGAATCTGTGTTTATTCATCAGTTCAATGCATTAACTAGCTATATGTATATCATTTTTATCTCCAAACTAATATAATCCAAGAAATTGGGAGGTAGATGCAGGAGGATCAAGACTTCAATATGAGCTTTGGTTACATATTAAGTTCAAGGCGATGTGGGATATGTGAGACATTCCCCCCAAAAAAATTCAAAACAAAACAAAAATGAAAATAAAACAATTAAAACTTTTGCTGTTGAAAATTAGTAAAATAAGCAAAATTATTAGACTAAAACTTACCTTAATCCTGTTGTTTTGATATATGTACATGTATATATGTATTCATTATGCTCATATACATCTATTGCATTGTTTTAGAAACAGATACACCTGTATTCCAACTGAATGGTGTGTTTCAACTGTGTACATTTTGTAAACTGGCTCATTTATTTTAGTTGTATATATATATCATTATTTTATTAGATTACACCTACTATTGTGCTTATTTCATGATTTGCTTAATTAATTCCTCTTGAGATCAAAGAGAACATGTAGTGAGTTGGTTGGTAGCAGGAGTCAAACAGAAGTGATAGAAAACATAGGCAGTGGTTTTGACAATCCTATCACGTCTCTCATTCTTCAGCTTAGCTCACTATTTTCCAGGAAGAGGCATCTGAAAATTAAAGGAAGGCTTCCAGAGGTGGGGATGTGCTGACTTGAATCCTAGTGGGACAGGAAGTGGAATGTACAGCTGAAGGAACACCATGGAATGAACTTGGACATCTTGGATCTAAATGACATCAAATGCAATGCATGGCTGAGGTCAGTGATCAGAGGAGAGTTAAAACAGCCAAGGAAGCTTTTGGTAAAAGACACAAGTATCCAGTTCTGGGCAGAAGTGTGAAGTGGACTCCACTGAGTAGCACATGTTTTAGAGATGCTTCTGTGCATTTAACATCGAGATGCAAATGTGTTCCCTTTATATATGCATGTGAAATCCTTCTCACAATTGTTTGTAAAGAAAACAGCAGGGAGCTTACTGGCAAAGCTATGTGTTCATGGCAGGGAATGGAGCACAGGGACAAAGCTAATAGAATATGAATCTTTCTAAGGGCATGGCCAAAGCAAGGTCCTGCAACAGAACACTAAACATAAGGCTAGAACTGTAATTATAAATAAGCCAAGTCCTTCACTGTAAAAGAACAAAGACTAATGTGAATGTAAAGAAATTGGTTGAACTGAGCAGAGCCACATTCTTTCTTGCCTTTCTTTGAACCTGTTTTGTTTTTCATCCATGATGCTTTTAGAGTTGAGGAAAAATAATCTGTGTGAGGGCTATCTGGAAGTTTTTCAACTCATGCTGTTGTTTTCTTTACTCTATGTTCTTCTGGAGCTCTATGTGACTCCTTTTGAATCTCATATCAAAGATAAATGTTATATATATATTTTCTTTCTAAAATGTATTTTTCCTCACTCAATAGTACTAACAGCAAATTATTTTGAATGCTGGCAAAGAAACTTGCATTCTGCCCCTGGTTATATCCACAGGCACTGCCTTTGATCCACAGATCTGTCTTGTACACTGCCTATCACAGAACACAGGAACAGGGAAGCCAAGTGCAAAGAGCCCTATTGAGGACAGGCTGATTGTGAATGTTCTGCCAACCATGACAGCCTTGAGGAATCAGAACATGGTTGGACCGTCAGGTGTGCACCGAACATACTAACCAATGGAAAGCTCCAGGGATGTGGTTTGTATTTCCTGGAAGCAGAGGGACGAAGTAGCTTATTCTCAGTCTTTGAAGGCAGAACCTCCTATTTCTAAAGAAAGTAGGAGAAATACTAGCACACATAGAGTGCCATAGTGTATCCACCATCAACAGTTTTCAAAATTGTTTTTCAATCTGAGAGTAAAATTTCTTGAACGTTTTATACAAAAACACAGCAAAGTCCTGTGTATAGATTAACTATATCAGCTGAAAAAGCACGTTTACTCAATAAAACCAAACTGAACAAGGACAACGGACCCCTCAGTTGCCCTTTACCACTTCCCATCATAAAGGAAATTGCAACAGCTGGTGATAATGACATTATTAAAATAGGATTCACACCTGTTCCACTAGACATTTCACACACGTCAATTCCAACTGCTTTGTCTGTTGTAAGCACTTAGTTAAGCTGCATGATTAGTTATGTTAGAAGAGAAATATCTGAAAGTTATGTGTTCTGTGAAGGCGTGACTAAGCTGTCTAGAAAAAGATTTGTTGGTCTGCGTAAATTTTACAAATTATTGAGTTGCTAATGGGATTTTTGTTTGATGTTCTATATTCTTACTTTTTCTTTCTTTGAGACAGTGTTTCTCTGTGTAGCTTTGCGCCTTTCCTGGAACTCACTCTGTAGCCTCAAACTCAGAGAGATCTGCCTGGCTCTGCCTCCTGAGTGCTGGGATGTTCTATACTCTTAGTAGACTCTATATTACTTCTGGGAAAAGAAAAGTGTTCTATAAAAAGAAAAGGCAATTGTTTTTAGTTAAACAAACCAGTAATCAATAAGTTTTCTTTAATGGTAACAGATTTTTCTCTATTCCTTTAGCTATAAACCTACAAACATATTTTATATCATGCTCCACCCCTATTTTTTCTTTCTCTGAAACCAATTGTCGAATTTATTTATGTCCATGCATTCTGACATCCCACAAAGGCACATCTTTCTGTAATTGCCTTCAGGAGCAAAACCTGAATCTTCACTTTTCAATACTCTTTGTGCTTTATGGTGATAATAAACTCAGGGAAATTCATTTGTTGAAATCAATCTTGGGAAAATCCACATTGATCTATTATGTAAGATTATTTGGCTGTTCACTGGCAAATGATTACAAGGCACAGCCATTTAGTGATTCTTGATCTGAATTTTCTGAAATTCATTCACATGCTGTGTTGTGACTCACAGCAGAGAAAGGAGAGAAAAACAGCAGCCGGTTCCAGGCAGCTGAGTTCTTCCACATCACTGTGGTTGCACATGCCACTTATAAGCTTCCAGGAGACTCAATGATGACTAGAATCATCCAAGATACTTCACACTTTTAGATGGACTAACAGACACATGGATGTGTGCATTCACACATAAACACACATGTGTACACATGCAAATGTATTTCTTGTGGTGAACTCGTCAGAAGTCTCTCTTTAATTAGGCTCAAGTTTGTGAAGAAGTCAGCTGCTCTTTATTTTATCCTGACACTATTTCACTAAAACACCATCTAGACAGTATTTATTATCTTGTAAGTCCAGAGATAATCATTCCATTCAATCAGAACTCATGAATAATTCAACAACCCCAACTTCACATAATTTCTGGTTCTACTTTTACAGCCAGTGAAAGAATCATTTATATCATTTATTTATTTTTGGTGACAACAAATAAAAGATAAAGGAGGTTTTATTTTGTGAATTTCTTTTGAAAGAAAATGAGCTTCTTGGCTCTTTCATTTCAAATTGGCCAAAAGCAGAGCCATACGAACAGAACAACAGTGCACACGCACAGCGGTTACCTCTGAGAACTGTTTCTATATAAATTTGTTGAGGGAATTTTAATCATTGTAAATAGTTTAATATTATTTTATACACGACTGCCAGGAAACAATTATAGTTCCTGCCAGACTATTTTAGCTATCATTTCAGGGGTCATTTCAGCAAAGTGCAATTTGAAAACTGCATTTGAAAGAGTATGAACTGCTTTAAGCACCAAAGAGAAGTTGATATCATTTATTCCTAGGACAGAAAATGTTGCTGTTTCTCATTTCCTGACATAAACATGGAGAGATAATAAAAGACATTGTTTTTATCCTTCACAGCAGTTTTTTTTTCCTGTGGAACTTTCTGCGACATTTGTGTCTATGCAACCCAGTTTGGAAGCCGTCACCCTCAAGCTCCTATGGGATGTGGCTTGTACAAGCAGAAGGCTGAAGTTTTAGCTGTATCTTGAAAAACTTCATTTAAATTTAAAAAGCCATATGTGGCTCCATGTTTGTCATTAAATCCCATATGTCCAAGGAGAACAGCTAGTCAGTTGTAAATATCAATAGGTAGACATTGCTCAAATCCTCTTTTAAAAATTGTCTTGCTATGAAAAATCTCATTTTCTTAGTACAGATTAGCCATACATTTGTAATTAATCCATCATATGCTCTCTTTTAGCATTTTTTTTTGGCAAAGATCAGAATGAAATAGTTCACAACTGCTGTTTTTGATAAGATATACTATAATGAATTGCGAATGGCACTGTTAGCATGGATCAAGGTGAAGTAACAGAGATGTTAGCTAAACCATAGCTTTTATTTATATTCTAACTGCTTAACAAGAAACAAAATGGTATCATCAATTTAAAAGACATTGAGTAGAAATGCTATTTGGGAAATTTTTTTTTTTTTTTTCAATTTGGGTCATTGGGAATTTGCTTTCATATTACCATAAGGTATATCCAGGTTGCTGGCAAACAAAACAAAACAAAACAAAACAAAACAAAACAAAACAAAAAACAACCAAACCAAAACCAAAAAACCAAACCAAACCAAACCAAAACAAAAAACCAATCAACCAACTAACCACCGACAAGAAAGGACATTAATGTATCAATGGTGTTACCTATCACTGACTCCTGCGTGCTACAATGCTGGCCTGCCAGTAAGAGCTGCCCACTGATGAAATACTAGTGTGGATATTATGGGTAACTAACTGCCCTCTGACTGGTTTTGAGGCCTGCTCCACAGGAAAGAATTTAATGCCTAGTCAAAAGCCCATAGCTGGGGAGGTCATAGGTCTGGGGTAGAACTTTCTGTTATTATTCTGCTAAATGGCCATGCTGTCAAATTGTCCTCTAAATATTTGTATTTAGGTCTATTGACCCAGTTAGTCAGAGACAATTCTGTTTTGTAGAGGAGAGCAGTCAATGCAGAGAAGAATAACTAGTCAAAGACCTGAGAACAAGTGAGTGCTCAGTCTTAAATCAACCTTTCTGCTCTACAAAGTTCAAGGGAGGTGATGTAAGAGGAGACTTTGAGAATACAAAAGCCAGAGGAGAGAAAGCATGCTGTAAAATGCCATCTTCCGGAGACATGACGGCATAGCTATTGTACTCATGAAATCACACACTTTGATGCTGTTACCTGCAGGAAACTTGCACAAGATAGATTCAGCCTAAATTCTGGCCTCTGTCGGGGAGGTGCCCTCCGGGTCCCACCCCTCACCTAGGAGCTATTGGCCAGTGACAACTGATCAGGGAAGGAGAGTCATCCTTTTATTAGAGTATGGCCCTTGACTTCCCATGCTTCAGGGGATGAACCCTTATCCACACACATTTTGGCAGCACTAATTGGTCTTCGTGGGTCATCAGAAAAAAAAAAAAGGAGTAAAAGAAACAAAAAAAGAAGACAGGGAGCATGCTCATATTCAGGGAGATATTAGAGGGAGGAGAACAAGTGGATATGACCATATTTCACTGTATATAAGTATGAAATTCTCAATAATAATTATTAGTAAAAAAGAATAAAAAATACTTTCTCTTCTTCAGTAAGCTAATTTGATTTCTTAAAAATATAAACTAGTTGTACTTTAGGAATTGTACCAGTGTTAATGGGAACTTTTTCTCCTCTTCATACTCTTGTAGTGGGTTTTTCTCATCTCCATCTAGAATATTCTGAAGACAAAGAGTTAGTAATGAAGGGCAAGTTGAAAGACTGTTTTGAAGTCAGTTGATTACTTCTCAAGTTTATTTAAAGTTTCAAACAAGTGGCATGTGTTCTGTTTGAAATAGTTGTCCCTGGAAACAGCATTATTTAAAGCCAAGAACCATATACATATGTTAGCATTCAAAATTTAATCCGCTATCTGTTTATGCATTCATATTGATGATTAATTAAGGGCTATTTGGGGAGACCTGAAGATGTGGTACAGCAGGCTCCTCTGAATTGCAACATTCGCTCCAGATGGAAATAGTTTCTCTGAGAAGGACCAGGGAAAGCAGGAACTTGGAAGATTCTTGAGGTGTCCTACTGAGCAATTACAAAGAAATAAACACTTTCTAGGGGGAGGGGATGATTCTGAACACTCAAACTGAAGAAAAAAAGAGACATTTAGAATGGGGCAAGGTTTACAGAGAACTCCAGGGTTGCAGTTTTCCAGAGTGGAGGCTGGGGTGGGTTTCTGTTGATGTAACTGCTTTTGAGTATCCCTGCTCCTTGTAAATAACCCCTCACCCACACTCTTGTTAGTAAAGTAACTCCAATTAAAAAAACTCATTGGTACAGCAAGTTGGATATTGGAGCAATTATTATTTTGGCCTATGATGGACATTATTTCCAATCATTGAAAAACCTTGTAGAACGTATATTCCTATGTAAATGGTAGAAAAAAGGGTCAAAGAAAATTTCCTTATGATTTCATGGACATTGATAAGAGATAAATATTTATAGATTTATTTATGGTTATGTTACAAAGGTGCATGGGGATCTGGAGATAAAAGTGAGCATCACAAGCTGGGCAGTGGTGGCACATGCCTTTAATCCCAGCACTTGGGAGGTAGAGCCAGCGGGTTTCTTTGAGTTCAATGCCAACCTGGTCTACAGAGTGAAATCCAGGAAAGACACTAAGCTACACAGAGAAACCTGTCTCAAAAATACACAAACAAACAAACAAAAATGGTGAGTATCACACAAACCAGATCCCAAGCCCTTGATGTCCACCATGGCACTGTCCTCCTGATCTTTAATATAAACTAACAAAATATTTGAATCTGCTGATACTAATACTATTGATTTATGAAAATACTATTGATTTGTGAAAATAAAATTATTTGATCCTCCTCATCTCTGTGGGAAAGATATTTCCAACCATTGGAAACTAATGTACTGGTCATTCTGAATTCTCATAAAGAGTTAAAGTATAGCATTAATCTTCCCCAATCAGATAAAGCTGAACCTAAGCTTGTTACTGAACCTTGTAAAACAATCCAAAATATACAGAAGAGAGAGAAAGAGATTCTTTCCCTGAGAAAAATCCAAAGAATCATAAACATCATAAAAAAGCACAACATACAATTTACCATCTTAATTACTTTTAAGTTTACAAGTAATTCATATTGTTATGCATCAAGTTCTTGAGGAGTCTTTTGTATGGACTGAAGAGGTGGTTCTTGCAGTAAAGTACCTCTCTTGCAATCAGGGATCAAAGTTCAATCTGTAGGATTATTTTCTATTTTGTTTGTATGTTATGTTTTAAATGAAAATGACCACTATCTGCTGGTGGCACTATTTTAGAAAGTTCACATAGCCTTTCCTAAAGGAAGTACATCACTGTAGGAGGGCCTTAAGGTTTTATAGCTTTATCAACTTCCCATATGCTCTGTTTCCTGACCTGGGATGCAGTGTGCCCCATGGTTTCTGATGACATACATGCTTTATTTGCCACAATGGAATGTACTTCCTGGAATTATATGACAAAATAAATCCCTCTATGCTTAGTTTGTTCCTCGGCAGATATTTTGCTATCAGAACAAGAGAAGTAACTAACACACTGTGGAATAAAGCAATTGAGCATTGCTATGTGTTTCTGAAAACTACAATATTCAAAGGCTCATAACAAAAGATATTGCTAAACTATATTTGTTTTCTGTCCTTTATGTATTGTCCATTTTCTGTTTAAATACCAATGATAATAGACAGGAAGAAAAGTGCCAGGGAGCGTGGAGAATTGTAGTTTAGTGGGTTGTGCGTATGTGTGTATGTTTTGCTGTGTATTGTGCTCCAGTTCCTGTGTGTGTGTGTGTGTGTGTGTGTGTGTGTGTGTGTGTGTAGGCAGAAGGCTGAGATCCAGTCTTTCTCTCTTGTTTTCCACTTTATTATTTTTCTAAAATTTTAAACAATTTCACCATTTTTAATTTTGTATGTCTATGTGGGGATATATAGGTGCCTACAGAAGCCAGAGGCATTGAGTTCCCTGGAGCTGGAGTCACAGGCAATTGGTTGTGAACCACTGAGGGTGGGTGCTGGGAACTGGACTTGGCTCCTCTGCTAGAGCATTAGGTATCTTATTTGACTGATGAGCCTTCTTCCCAGCCTTTTCTTTTCTTTTCCTCTCTTTCTTTCTTTCTTTCTTCCTTCCTTCCTCTCTCTCTCTCTCTCTCTCTCTCTCTTTCTTTCTTTTTAAAGATTTATTATTTATTATGTATACAGTGTTCTGCCTGCACACATCCCTGCAGGCCAGAAGAGGGCACCAGATCTCATTACAGATGGTAGTGAACCACCATGTGGTTGCTGGGAATTGAACTCAGGACCTCTGGAAGTGCAGACAGTGCTCTTATCCTCTAAGCCATCTCTCCAGCCCAGCCTTTTCTTTTGAGACAAAAAGCTGGAGCTTGCCAATTGGCTAGGCTGGCAGGCCAGCAAATTGTGGGTTTTTTCCTGTCTCTGTCTGCTTAGTTCTGGTTTTAAAAGCCTACCATCACTCCTATCCTTTTATTTATTCATTATTTTTCAGATAGGCTCTATCTATGTTACTTTGGCTGGCCTAGAACTTTTTATGTAGACCAGGCCAGTCTTGAACTCTCAGAGATCTGCCTATGTCTGCCTTCCAAGTGTTGGAATTAAAGACATGTTCCACCATACCTGTCCACTTCAGCTTTTATATAGGTGCTGCAGATTGAACTTTGGTCCTTGATTGCATGAGAGGTACTTTACTGTAAGAACCACCTCTTCAGTCCATACAAAAGACTCCTCAAAAACTTGATGCATAACAATATGAATTACTTTAAACTTAAAAGTAATTAAGATGGTAAATTGTAAGTAGTGCTTTTTTATGATGTTTATGATTCTTTGGATTTTTCTCAGGGAAGGAATCTCTTTCTCTCTTTTCTGTATAGTTTGGATTGTTTTACAAGGTTCAGTAACAAGCTTAGGTCCAGCTTTTTCTGATTGGGAAAGATTAATGCTGTGCTTTAACTCTTTATGAGAATTCAGAATGACCAATACATTAGTTTCCAATGGTTGCTATAGAATTTGACAAAATTCTGGTGACTTGAGCAATAGAAATCTATTCTCTTACTGGTGTACAGACTTTCTTATTTCTGCCCCATCCTCAGATGACTTTTTCTTCTGACTGTGTTTTCTTTTGGCCTGTCTTTTACAGGTACATTTGTCATTAGATTGATGGCTCACCTACGTAATCCAAGAAGACCTCACCTTACAATCCTTGACGTGTATCATCTTCAAAGTTTTTTTTTTTTTTAACTTTCAAGTGTTTATATTCAATTTCTAGGGATTAAAACATGAAACTATTTTTGGAAGGTCATGATATAATTCACTACTCAATGAAGCTCAACTTACGTTGAAACTTCATTGTCTCAAAAAACTAATCCATAAAATTCCTCAAAATGATCTTAATTGGGATGTAACCAGCTTAAAACATTTTATGGAAACAAAAACTAGACAGGCGAAGTTTCGACATAAGTAAGAGGAAATGTGTCTCAATGAAGGTAGAAAGTAAGGACAAACACCCTAAGTTTTTTTTAACACTCTGACCTCTACAAAAGTGCCATGGGGTATGTTCACTTACATTCCTATTTACACATGCATGTGAATGAACATAGACACACACACACACACACACACACACACACACACGCACGCACACTAATGCACAGTTAAGTTTTTAAGAAAAGACTTTAGAGTATACTATAGTAAACTATTTTAAGAAGAGTATATTGCCAAAGTAATCAATAATTGCTGGTAGCTATCAGTTGATTATTCTCCTAATCTTTAAGTTTCCTAAATATAATTATAATTATCTACCTATAAATCTCTATATTTGTCTGTCTGTTCATCTTCTATCTCCAGTCTATCAATTTTCTATATTTCTATTCTCAAACATTTATTTATTTTCTTAAAATGACCATAAATAAGAACAAATCATGAGCTGAGATTGTAACTCACTGATATAGTACTTGCCCATCATGTCTAAGGCTCTGATTTCTACCCCTAGTACCAAAAAGATCAGACCCACAGGAATACAGAGTTCTTTCTTAGAAGCCGCATAAATCATCTTTGTGTGTTGTTTCTGCCTATGATGATTCTAAATATCCCTTCACCATTTATTGAACACTTTCATTTCTAGGTATATTTTTTGGTGTAAAAATTACCAAAGATGACTCGAAGAATATTAACTAGCAATCACTTTACATTTGTTTCATGTATGAGTATATGTGTGTGTGTGTGTGTGTGTGTGTGTGTGTGTGTGTGTGTGTTACACAGCAACTATATAGAGCATCTTGATACTTTAAAAAATGTACAAGAAAAAACATCAACTGGTACAAAGAAGAAGAAAAGTGAAGATCATATAATTTGATGTCAGAAAAAGAGTCTGAACAATATTTCCCAAACTGAAGATATATTATTGTGGGAACATAGAGAGAAGATGAAGGAATTCTTTGTCACTGAAATACTTTTACTTAAACTCTCAATAGAATTTAGGAAAAAGCATTACTTCCTACTAAAAATGACTATTTGTTGCTACTATAAAATAAATTTCCTAGCACATGTTTAAGTTTTATTTTTGTTTCTTTACTATTTCAGAATGGTGAGTCCCACTTCATAACCATTACATCAAGAAAAGCACACACACACACACACACACACACACACACACACACACACACACATACCACCTTTCCCAACTCTATACTCTGTTAGTCTAAAATAGAAATAGATATTTGTTGAAATAATTTGCCCCTGTGTTTCTGATCTTCACTGTTATAATCTCTCTGAAAACTGCAAAGATGGGCTATCTGGGTGTGTTCCTCTATTAGACAATAAAATGTGTGCAGTTTGTTGTAAAATTTTCTTGCCATGTTAATATTTCAAGTTTATACTTCACTGCATTCTCTTTAAATCTCAATAAACTTTAAAGTTGAATTCATATGCAAAATAAATTCTAGATTTAGATCAGAAATTTAGGATTAATTTGCTGTGTTTGTTAGAATTTTTAAAGGAAAGAACTGATAGAAATGATTATGCGTTTATAAAAAGGGATTTATAAATTGGATTACAGAAAATGATTCAGGGAATGCCAATAATAGTTGCCTCATACTAGAAAGGCCAAGAATATAGTAGCTGCTTAGTCCATGAGGCTTGATGTCTAAGCATTTGGAATGTA
Organism: Onychomys torridus; assembly: GCF_903995425.1. NCBI lineage: Eukaryota > Metazoa > Chordata > Mammalia > Rodentia > Cricetidae > Onychomys > Onychomys torridus. Next base: position 83,353,288 of record NC_050449.1, read on the forward strand.
GTGCTAAAAGCCTAGAAGATTCCTAGAGACCTGTTGGTCTTCATCCTGTGTTGGAAGACTGAGAAAGCTGATTCTAATACCAAAAGTAATATAGCACTAACAAGACAGACAAACTTTTAAGCAGGAACAAAGATAAACAGGCAAAAAACGTTTCCTCTATCTGTGTTCTTTTATCTAGTTATCAGGTCTACCCCTAGAAGGAATCGCTCACATTTAGAATGGATTTCCTCAGTCCAGAAAACCTGATCAAGAAAGTACCTTACAGGAGTACTCAGAAACTTGCATTTTAGTTGATTTCAGATCCAGTGAAGTTATTAAACAACATTAGTTATCACTCCTCCTTTGACCTAATAGCATTAATTATCTATTGTTGCATAATGAACTACCACAAAGAGTAACTTGAAGCAATGCATTTCCTATTACACATTTGGAGAAATATCTTCATTAGATTATCTTATTGTAGTCTCACAAAGCTATATTTTCTGGACTACATTCTATGGTTATATAGTAGTTAAATTTCTTCACATGTTACACAAAAGAAGATACTACAGAAAGTATAAACACCAGGAATAGGGGCCATTGTGACCAACTTTAAATTTGTAATCCAAAGCAATGTTAAGGGGTGGAAGATTTTAGTATTTCATACTTGCAAAGAATTATGCTTTTATTAATTTGTGTTTTTGTTGAAGACAGAATTAGATAATAAAAAATACAAGAGTGGTTCATGTGCATTAAGAAGTAACAGTAGAAAGTAAAAAATGAATATATCACCACTTCTGATACAATTTTCTGTATTAAAAATAAAATTGTATTTATCTTGCACATGTCTTTTAATTGATTTATTCTGGTAGAGCCATCATTAGGAAGCTAATTCATCATACTAGAAGAGTTGTTTGTGTTATGTGTTTATAAATTACTGCAATAATATCCTGCACCTGATAGCTATTCATATTTAGAGATGTCTGATTTATCATAAATAAAGCTCTATTCTTCTTGAAGATAAACTAATTCAAGTTCATTTTCTTGGTCTTTGGGGAGTATGTTGAAACCAAAATGCTTGAGAACATAATTATTAATTGAGAGTTAACTGTATTTCTTGTCCAGATTTTGATTACCTAGGAATAGTAGTTAAATTCTTCACATTATTGTTTTTATGTCAGTTTTTATTTTGCTATATGAAGGTCATTATGAAACTAAACTGGCTCATGTTATCTGTCTATCAAATAGTATTAGACAACCTCTATAAACTTCTGACTGTCGAAACTTTGATTCTACTTTTGATATCTAATGGATAGAGCCTAGGAATGTTGCTATATATCCTGTAACATATTCTATTGTCTTCCCATCTTAACAGAGCATTATTTGATACAAAACTTACAAAACAAAACAAAACAAAAAAACAACAAATTTTACAAATAGAAGCATGAAAACAGGGCAGTGGGTTGAACCTCGCCCCTCAAATATTGAGGGAATAAGAAATCTCCAATACATAGATGTGTGATTTTGGGAAACTATATAAGATCCAGGATTCACATTAGAGGGAGCAAAGGATGATGAAAGAAAAATTGCTGTTTTCTTCATTAGCTCTTGGAGAATTTCATATAATGAATTTTGGTCATATTTAGTCTGGTTCCTCAACTTCTCCCAGATTCAACATGTTCATGCATACTTAACTTTGTATGGTCATTATAAAAACCCACATAGAACTCCCATCTGGACCAGAGGTGAGTGCCTGGGGTTATAGTGCCTAGGCCCCACCCCTGGGCACCAGCCATTCCCGGGAAGACCTGCCCCAGGTTCTGGCCATAGGGCAGTACCCCCCATACCCAGAGGGAAGGTTGCCCCTCTCCAAGACCCTCCAGTGAATCCTACACCCTCCATGCCCTGCCCCCACACCCATCTGCCGGAGACCCCCGCCACTTCCGGAGACTTAGAAACCAGCCCCAAGCTTCCATCCTGCCCCGGAACTCCCATCTGGACCAGAGCTTCTATCCTGCCCCGGAACTCCCATCTGGACAAGATAAGGAGAACCCAGGGACTTTCTGAGACTCAGCATCCAGCCCCAAGCTCCCATCCAGCCAGCACTCTCATCTGGACCAGAGCTCCCATCTGGACCAGAGCTTCCATCTGGACCAGAGAGAAGCTCCCTAAATCTGTCAGCTCTGTCTGATAAGTGCACCGATAAGACCAAGAACAAATACACAAGGAGATGGGCAGATATCAAAGCAGAAGTACATACAACAAAATAAAGAGCAATACAGCATCACCAGAACCTAGCCCTTCTCCAACAGCTGGACATGAACATCACAGAATGGGAGAAGCAGAAGAAAACAACCTTATGAAGAACACCATGAAGAGGCTAGAGGCTTATAAAGAAGAAATCAAAAATAAAGTGGAGGAACAGACAAACAAAAAATGGGAAGAATGCTATATAAAACTAGAGGAAAAGAGAAATAAAGCAGAAGAAAACAATAAGTCCCTGAAAGAAAATCATGAAAAAGCAATGAAACAGACGAGGGAAACAGTCCAAGACCGGAAGAGGGAAATAGAAAAAAATGAAGAAGACACTATCAGAAGGAATGCTGGAAATAGAAAATCTGAGTAAATGAACAGGAACTTCAGATGCAAGTATAACCAACAGAATGCAAGAGATGGAATAGAGGATCTCTGGTGTTGAAGATACGTTAGAAGAAATAGATTCATCAGTCAAAGAAAACACTGAAACCATGACCTAAAATGTCCAAGAAATTTGGGACACCGTGAAAAGACCAAACCTATTAATAATAGTGATAGAGGAAGGAGAAGAATACCAACTCAAAGGCACAGAAAATATATTTAACAAGATCATAGAAGAAAAGTTTCCCAACTTAAAGAAGGAAATGCCTATGAAGATACAAGAAGCCTATAGAACACTAAACAGACTAGTCCCTGCCAAAAGTCCCCTTACCACATAATAATTAAACAACTAAATGTACAGAATAAAGAAAGAATATTAAAGGCAGCAAAGGAAAATGGCCAAGTGATTTATAAAGGCAAACCCATCATAATAACACCCGATTTCTCAATGGAGACTTTGAAAGTCAGAAGGACCTGGACAGATATAATGCAGACACTAAGAGACCATGGATGCCAGCCTAGACTAATATACCCAGCAAAACTTTCAATCATCATAGATGGAGTGAACAAGACCTTCCAAGACAAAACCAGATTTAAACAATACTTATTCACAAACCCAGCCATATAGAAAGCATTAGAAAGAAAATTACAACCCTAGGAAGTCAGATACACCCTCGAAAACACAGACAACAGAAAACACAGCAGTAAACTCCAAAGAAGAGAAGTACACATACACTACCACCAAAACATAAAAATAATAACAGGAATGAACAATCACTGGTCATTAATATCCCTTAATATCAATGGACTTAATTCACCTATAAAAAGACACAAACTAACAGAATGGATACAAAAACAGGACCCATCTTTCTGCTGCATACAAGAAACACAACTCAAATTCAAAGATAGACACCTCATAAGATTAAAAGGCTGGGAAAAGACTTTCCAATCAAATGGTCTTAAGAAGCAAGCTGGTGTAGCCATCCTAATATCCAGCAAAATAGACTTCAAACTAAAATCAGTTAAAAGAGATGATGAAGGACATTACATATTCATCGCAGGAAAGATCCACTAAGATGAAGTCTCAATTCTGAACATTTATGCCCCAAACACAACGGCACCCACATATGTAAAAGAAATGTTACTAAAGCTTAAATCATATATAAAACCCCACACATTAACAGTGGGAGACTTCAACACCCCACTTTCACCTCTGGACAGATCGGCCAAATTGAAACTTAACAGAGAAATAATGGACTTAACTGATGTTATGGCTCAAATGGACTTAATCGATATCTACAGAACATTCCACCTGAACAAAAAAGAATAAACTTTTTTTGCAGCACCCCATGGACCCTTCTCTAAAATTGACCACATACTTGGCCACAAAGCAAATCTTAATAGATACAAAACAATTGGAATAACCTCCTGTGTTCTATCGGATAACCATGGTTTAAAGTTAGATGTCAACAACAACAACAAAAAACTACAGAAAACTTACAATCTCATGGAAACTAAATAATGCTCAACTTAATCACCAATGGGTTAAAGAAGAAATAAAAAAATAAATTAAAGACTTCCTAGAGATCAATGAAAATGAATACACCACATACCCAAACTTATGGGACACTATGAAAGCAGTGCTAAGAGGGAAATTCATAGCACTAAATGCCCACATAAAGAAGTTGGAGAAATCTCACACTAGTGACTTAACAGCACACCTGAAAGCTCTTGAATAGGAAGAAGCAAAGTCTCCCAGGAGGAACAGGTGCCAGAAAATTACCAAATTGAGAGCTGAAATCAATAAAATAGAAATAAAGAGAACAATACAAAGGATTAATGAAACAATGAGTTGGTTCTTTGAGAAAATCAACAAGATAGACAAGCCCTTATGCAACTAACCAAAAGACAGAGAGAGAGCATCCAAATTAACAAAATCAGAAAGGAAAAGGGGGACATAACAACAGACAATGTAGAAATCCAGAGAATTATCAGGTCATACTTCTAAAACCTCTACTCCACAAAACTGGAAAATCTAAAAGAAATGGATAATTTTCTGGATAGGTACCACATACCTAAATTAAATCAAGAGAAGATAAACCACTTAAATATTCCAAAAACCCCTAAGGAAATAGAATCAGTCATTAAAAGTCTCCCAACCAAAAAAAGCCCAGGACCAGATGGTTTCAGTGCAGAATTCTACCAGATCTTCAAAGAAGACTTAATACCAATACTCTTTAAATTGTTCCACACAATAGAAGCAGAAGGAATATTACCAAACTCCTTCTATGAGGCTACAATTACCCTGATTCCTAAACCAAACAAAGATGCAACAAAGAAAGGGAACTACAGAACGATCTCCCTCATGAACAATGATGCAAAAAAATTCAATAAAATACTGGCAAACATACTCCAAGAATACATCAAAACAATTATCCACCATGATCAAGTAGGCTTCATCCCAGGGATGCAAGGGTGGTTCAACATAGGAAAGTCCATCAATGTAATACACCATATAAACAAACTCAAAGAAAAAAAACTACATGATCCTCTCAATAGACGCAGAAAAGGCATTTGACAAAATCCACCACTCCTTCATGATAAAGGTCTTGGAATGATCAGGAATACAGGGAACATACCTAAACATAATAAAGGCAATCTACAGCAAGCCAACAGCCAACATCAAATTAAATGGAGAGAAACTCAAAGCAATACCACTAAAATCAGGAACAAGGCAAGGCTGTCCCGTCTCCCCATACTTATTCAATATAGTACTTGAAGTTCTAGCCAGAGCAATAAGACAACATAAGGAGATTAAGGGGATACAAATTGGAAATGAAGAAGTCAAGCTTTCCCGACTTGCAGATGACATGATAGTATACATGAGTGACCCCAAAAAGTCAACCAAGGAACTGATACAGCTTATAAACACCTTCAGCAACATAGCAGGATACAAGATCAACTCAAAAAATTCAGTAGCCCTCCTATATACAATAGACAAATAGGATGAGAAGGAAATCAGAGATACATCACCCTTTACAATAGCCACAAATGATATAAAATACCTTGGGGTTACTCTAACTAAGCATGTGAAGGACCTATATGACAAGAACTTTAAGTCCCTGTAAAAAGAAATTGAAGAAGATGTCAGAAAATGGGAAGATCTCCCATGCTCATGGATAGGCAGGATTAACATAGTTAAAATGGTGATCTTACCAAAAGCAATCTACAGATTCAATGAAATCCCCATCAAATTACCAACACAGTTCTTCACAGACCTGGAAAGAATAACACTGAACTTCATATGGAAAAACAAAAAAATCCAGTATAGCCAAAAGAATCCTGTACAATAAAACAACCTCTGGAGGCATCATGATCCCCAACCTCAAGCTCTACTATAGAGCTACAGTAATAAAAAACAGCTTGGCACTGGCATAAAAACCGACATGTGGACCAATGGAATGGAACTGAAGACCTTGACATTAACTTGCACAGCTATGAACATATAATTTTTGACAAAGAAGCCAAAAATATACAATGGAAAAAAGAAAGCATTTTCAACAAATGGTGCTGGCATAACTGGATGTCAATGTACAGAAGGCTGCAAATAGATCCATATCTGTCACCATGCACAAAACTTAAGTCCAAGTGGATCAAAGACCTCAACATAAATCTAGTTAATCTAAACCTGATAGAAGAGAAAGTAGGAAGTAGTCTTGAACGCATTGGCACCAGAGATCACTTTCTAAATATAACACCAGTAGCACAGACACTGAGAGAAACAATCAATCAATGGGACCTCTTGAAACTGAGAAGCTTTTGGAGAGCAAAGGACATGGTCAACAAGACAAAATGACAGCCTACAGAATGGGAAAAGGTCTTCACCAACCCCACATCTAACAGAGGGCTGATATCCAGAATATATAAAGAACTCAAGAAATTAGACATCAAAATACCCAAGAGTTCAATTAAGAAATGGGCTATAGAACTAAACAGAGAATTGTCCACAGAGGAAGTTCAAATGGCTGAAAGACATTTAAGGAATTGCTCAACATCCCTAATTATCTGGGAAATGCAAATCAAAGAGACTGTGAGATACCACCTTACACCTGTCAGAATGGCTAAGATCAAAAACACATAAGACAGCTTATGCTAGAGAGGATGTGCAGCAAGGGGAACTCTCCTCCACTGCTGGTGGGAATGCAAGCTGGTACAGCCACTTTGGCAATCAATATGGCGCTTCTTTAGAAAATTGGGAATCCATCTCTTCCAATACCCAGCTGTAGCACTCTTGGGCATATACCCAAGGAATGCTCAATCATACCACAAGGGCATTTGCTCAGCTATGTTCATATCAGCATTGTTTGTAATAGCCAGAACCTGGAAACAACCTAGATGCCCTTCAACTGAAGAATGGATAAAGAAAATATGGTACATATACACAATAGAATACTACTCAGTAGAGAAATACAATGACATCATGAGGTTTCCAGGCAAATGGATGGATCTAGAAAAAATCATCCTGAGTGAGGTAACCCAGACTCAGAAGGATGAACATGCTATATACTCACTCATAGTAGGATACTAGATGTAAAACAAAGATGACTAGACTGCTACACAACTCCAGGGAGGCTACCTAAAAAATGGGACCCTAGGAAAGACACAGGGATCACCCAATGACAGAGAAATGGATGAGATCTACATGAACAACCTGGACGACAGTGGGAGTAATGAAGGGCAAGTTTTGAGGGAAAGAGAGCTTAGGGGAGCAGGAGATCCCAGCTGGATCAAGAACAGATAGGGAAAACAAGGGATAACTGACTATGATAAATGAAGACCACATGAGAACAGGAATAGGCAGAGCGCTGGAGAGGTCCCCAGAAATCCACAATGATACATCCTCTTTAGACTTCTGGCAATGGTCGAGAGAAAGCCTGATCTGACCTAGTCTGGTGATCAGATGGCCAAACACCCTAACAGTCGTGCTGGAACTCTCATCCAATATCTGATGGAAGTGGATGCAGAGATCCTTGGCCAGGCCCCAGGTGGAGCTCCAGGAGTCCAGTTGTTGAGAAAGAGGAGGGACTGTAGGAGTGTGAATTGTTGATACCAAGATTGGAAAAGCACAGGGACAAATAGCCAAACTAATGGAAGCACATGAATTATGAACCAAAAGCTGTGGAGCCCCTCAACTGGATCAGGCCCTCTGGATAAGTGAGATAATTGAATAGATTGAACAATTTGGGAGGCACCCAGGCAGTGGGACCCAGATCTGTCCTTAGTGCATCATCTGGCTGTTTGGAACCTTGGGCTTATACAGGGACACTTTGCTCAGCCTGGAAGGAGAGGACTGGACCTGCCTGTACTGCATCCACCAGGTTTAAATGAATCGCCAGGGGAGTCCTGGCCCTGAAAGATATGGGAATGGAGGGGAGAGGCTAGGGGGAATGTGGGGGCGGGTGCAGGAAAGGGGAGGTTAGGGGAACCCATGGCTGATGGGTAAAATTAAATACAAATATAATAAATTCAAAAAAGGAGAAAAAAATGTAAGATTAAAAAAATTTGCATAGTCCAAGTAGCCTTCCAACTATAGTTTACTTCCAGGGGATATGCTATTAAGGAAAACTGACACTCCCAGCATCTAAGAATTGCCAATAGCTCCACAGATAACCGTTAGACTTCATGCAAACCTTCCCTCTTCTTGATGGTATTTGATGTAGCTTGAACTTGCAAAGGCCTTGTGCAGAATGTCATAATACTGTGTATATGGGCAACACAGGACTACTAGCTCAGGGATAACACCACTAAAAATGGGCTGGGCTTCCTCCCACCAATCGCTAATTAATAAAATGCCCTACAACCAGATCTCATGAAGGCATTTTCTTAATTAAGTTTCCCTCCTTTTAGATAACTCTAGCTGTGTCAAGCTGACATAAACTATTTAGCACATGCATACACTATAAGGCTTCTACATATGCCCTAAGAGAGAATATTCTTCTAACAGCCAAAGCAATAAAGTTTCAGAAAATCAAACCTTAGCCCTCATAATTTGATTAGATGAGTTACAATACAATTAAATGCCAATCTCAAGGAGTATTGGCAAGACACTGATTATAAGGTTATTGATTAGAAAAGAGTGAGATTCTATAACTTGGGATTGAAACTTTTAGGATATTGATGAGACAAAGGATACTAAACTCTCAGATAATTATGTGTTTATCTTATCAATAAGTAATAGATCTATCTGAGGTAAATATGAATCCACTCTGAGAAAGAAGATAAAGAATAATAGGATAAATGGGTAGATCACTGAATCTACTGTAAAAAGAAAAAGGGGAAGATATAAAAATGACAAAAGGTAGACTACTGAATCTACCATGAATAGAAAAAGATAGAATATAAATATGATAAAATAAAATGTCAATTATTGAATCTACATTTAAAAAGGAACTACTTGTTTTAAACAGGATAAGCAATAAAAATTTTTTTTGTCTGAGTTTATCAAATGTTACTGGACTGGACATTTTTAATACATATAATGATTTTTTTTATCTGTATCTGTCAAATGTTAATGGACTAGACATTGTTAATGTAATACTTGACTGTATATATTGTATATACTTATTGGATATAATTTTTCTTGTATTAGTTATAAGTCTTTTTAAATTTTAGACAAAAAAGGGGAAATGTGGTGGTATTGTCTTCCCCAAAATATTGTGCACCCTAATAAACTTATCTGGGTTCAGAGAACAGAAAAGCCACAATATTAAACATACGCCTTTTAATCCAAGAAAGCCAGTCTTTAATACCAGGAAGTGATGGCAGAAAGAGAAAGATATATAAGGCATGAAGACCAGAAAACAGAAGCAGGCATTCAGGCTTTTGAGCAGCAGTTCAGCTGAGAGCCATTCTGGATGAGGACACAGAGGCTTCCAGTCTAAGGAAACAGGATCAGCTGAGGAACTGGTGAGGTGAGGTAGCTGTGGCTTGTTTGTTTCTCTGATCTTCCAGCATTCATCTCAATAACTGGCCTCAGGTTTGATTTTATTAATAATAACTTCTAAGATTCCTGTTACACCTATCCATAGTGGCAGATGAATTTTTACCCTCATTCCACGCAGCATAGAACTCTCTATTCTTGCACAGAGGAATTAATCCTGTATTATTTATGAAACCAGAAATGACTAAAGTATCAAGCAAGACAATACTGATATCCCTCAGTGTCCACCCATATTTATCTCTGGATCTACAACAAGATTCTTGGCTTAGCAGGTCTCCAAGAGATGTGTTACATGCTGTGACTCATAAGAGGTGAGCTACATTGCTAAAGAACTTCTTGAGTTTTCTAGTACATACAAGTGCATGTCTCAGGTATATGTGTGTAAGAGAACCTTAAGTGTATTGGATAATGGTGAAGAGGACATACAATTACACCAGTATGAATTTATTTAAATAAATATATTGATCAGAGTTTTTTGCTTTAAAAGCACTGGTCAGAAGAAGGCATTCTGTGAATGGGCTGATGTTGCCCAATTGATTATTCTTGTCTATTCCTCCTTCACTGTTGATGAAGAGATTCAAAATTAAGGGAAATTGGAATATGATGTCAGGTTATCACTGTTAAATCTAATCCTCCACAATGAGAGAGTCCAGAAGATGTAGCCTTTGCTATCACTTTAAGAAACAGATTTGTGAAAGGAGCACCCGAGTACCTGAAAAAAAAGTTTTGTCCTTGTTTTTATTTGTGTACAAGACCATAATCTAGGAGATTGGATCCTCAAATGTATACCTTAAATTTAATGGATATAATTGTACCCAGGAATAGCAAGGACTGAGTGGCAGTAGAGATTCTCAAAGGCAAATTCTACATATTTACTATAACAGTAAAAGCAAAGAAATGCTCATTATGATCTGATTCAAATAGTCCTTAGAATTGCCTAATTTATCATGATGTTCCTAGAAGGGAAATGAATGGGAAACCTACTAAGTTATTGCTCCATCTATATAAGCAAAAGAGTTCCAGAGCACATAAATGAACAACTATCATAAATTAGAGCAACAGAGAATTGTGGCCCCAACCAATTTCCAGAAGGTGATAGCATTTACTTGAGGAAGGACTATTAAGAGCCAGAAAGATGACTCAGAGATCAAGAGCATGGCCTATTCTTGAAGAGGATTCAGGTTCAATTACCAATACCCACATTGTACAATCATTGTAGTAAGAAGCTGTAGGTCCTTTTGGATAAGGATAGGAGGAATATTTATAGTAACTCTTAAAAAAGATTTTACTTTCTTTTTAAATTATGTGTATACTTATATTTATGTGTGTGGATGTATGCACATTAGTGTAGGTGGTCATAAAGGATCCAATTATACCCATTGTATTTACATTGTCCATATCAGGTGACTCATGGCCACCTATTACTCCAGCTGTAGAGAGATCTTGCTGTGGGTTTTCATTCTGTATGCTGTTAATATGTGTTGCTCTGATTGGTTGATAAAAAGAGCACTAATTGGCCAGTAGCCAGGCTGGAAGTATAGGTGGGGTAAGCAGATGAGGAGAATTCTGGGAAAAGGAAGGGCTGAGTCAGGAGACACAGAGAAAGCAAGATGACAAGGCATAACTGAGAAAAGTTACAAAGCCATGTGGCTAAACATAGATAAGAATTATGGGTTAATTTAAGTGTAAGACCTAGTCAGTCATAAGCTTGAGCTAATGGCCAAGCAGTTATAATTAATATAAGCCTCTGTGTGTTTACTTGGTGGACACAAGTAGGAGAGATTTGTCCTGAACACTGGCTGGCCAGGATACAGGAAAACTTCCAGCTACAGGGTCTGATACCTTTGACCTCAGAATTGTGAAATGTATTGAAATCTAATCATATGCCACTCTTTGGCATGTACCTAAGTCATTAGATATCCTATTGCAAAGATACTTACTCAGCCATATTCATTGTCATTCTATTAACAATTTGTTAAGAAATGGAAACAACTTAGATGTCCTTCAACTAATTAATAGATGATTAAAACCTGGTACATTGCATAATAGAATTCTATTCTATTGTAAAAACAAGCGAAACCATGAAATTTGAAGTTAAATGGATGAACCCAGAAAATATACTGACTGAGGTAACTCATACTCAGGAAGAGAAATGGCAAAATTTTCTCTTTTATTTCTTCATTCTAGCTTGGAACTTGTAGATGTGAGTATGTAACCCAGAGTAACTACAGAAGTAGGAAAGCAAAAAGAGGCCATGTTGAAAGAGAGAAAGGGACACTAGAGGGGCACTAGCAGGATATGGGTGCCATGAAGGGAGAGATGGATAATGAAATGGACTACCTTTAACTGGGGAATAGAGAGGGAGCACAGCACAGGGGGAGGGGAGGAATACATAACATTAAGGATGTTAGAATATAAGGAATCATTATTTTATGTTTGTTTAAAATTACAAATTATAATTATATGTGTATGCAATGTATTATGCATATTATCTATACTTCAATATATATTCACACACATACTCTCTTTGGGAAGGATTAGAAGATTTGGCCTTTTTGGAGTTGGTGTGGCCTTGTTGGAGGAGGTGTGTTGCTGGGAGTTGGCTTTGAAGATTCAAAAGTCTTACTAAGCCCAGTGTCTCTTTCTAATCGCAGATTAGATTGTAAAGCTCTCAGCTACTGCTTCAGTGCCACGTCTGTCTGTTTTCAACCATGATGATCATAAACCAACCCTCTAAAAGTGTAAGCAAGCCCATAATTAAATGCTTTTATTTGTAAGAGTTTACTTGGTCATGGTGTCTCTTCATAGCAAGACAACAGTAACAATGATAGTTTCTGAACTCATTCAATAGCTGTTTTTCCAGTCTCAGAAATGCATAAATGGAATAGGGATGGGTACATAAATTGTGTATGTGTACATATAAAATTCCACAGTTTGTGATACTGGTCCACCCAAGAACTATAGAGTATCTAACAAAAGGGGACAGGAACTAGAACCAAACACAACTGTAACTAACTAACTAACTAACTAACTAACTAACTAACTAAATATAGTTATAGTTAATGAAATGATTTCTAATGATACTCTACTATACTGGTAGACAGGAGCCTAGCATATTCATCATCAGAGAGGTTTTATCCAGCAATTGATGGGAGCAGATGTAGAGACCCACAGCCAATCATTAGTCAGAACTTGGGGAATCCTGTGGAAGAGGGCAAGGAAGGATTGTAGGAGCCAGAGAGGTGAAGGATACCTCAAGAAAATGTCCTACAGAATCAACTAAGCAGGGCTCATAGGGGGTCAAAGAGACTGAACCAGCAATCCGGAACCTTGTATGGGTATGACCTCGGCCCCCTGTCTATGTGTTATGGTTGCACAGTTTGATGTTCTTCTGGGAACCTCAATTAAGGAATTCCTCACATCAGATTGGCCTATGGCCATGTCTGTGAGAGATTGTCTTGATTGATGATTAGTATGGCAAGGGCCAACATACTGGGCCAGCATTTCTTTATACAGTTGGGTCTTAGCTGTAAAATAAAGCTAGCCAAGCAAGAGCCAGTGAACAAGCCAATAAGCAACATTATTCTTTGCTTTGGCTCCTGCCCTGACTTCCCCAATGATGGATTGTGACCTGGAAGTATAAACTGAAATAAAACAATCTTCTCCTAAGTAGCTATGGTGGTTTGAATGAGAATAGTCCCCATAGGTTCATAGATTTGAATGCTTGGTCACTGGGAAGTGGCACTATTTGAAAGGATTTGGAGGTGTGGTATTGTTTGAGGAAGTGTGTCACTGGGGGTGGGCTTTGAGAATTCAAAAAGCCCACTCCAAGCCCAGTGTCTCTGCTCTTCCTGCTTGCCTGCAGATAGGGATGTGGAACTCTCAGTTTCTTCTCCAGCACCATATCTGCCTGCATGCTACCATACTCTCTGCCATGATGACAAAGGACTAAACCTCTGAAACTGTAAGCAATCCTCAGTTAAATGCTTTCCATTATAGGAGTTGCCATGGTCATGGTGTCTCTTCACAGCAATAGGACACACTGACTAAGACATTGGCTTTTTGGTCATGGTGTTTATTATAGCAACACAAAGCAAACTAGGACACACCTCTCTGTCACACAATTCAGGGAATATTATAGAACAGGGAGCAGACATTTTTTAAGAGCCACAAATAAAGGTGGACTAGAGCAAAACAGTGTCTTCTGGATGTGATAGAACCACTGCACTCAGAAACTCACAGCAGCTATCGTTTCCTGCACAAGACCAGGCCAGTACAGACTCCAGTATGAAGGTGGGAGGCGCTCATGAACACTCATTCATAGATGAGAAGCTATCAATAATTAATGGCTTCTAAAAGAGAGTTGGTCTTCTATGGTGCCCTTATAGAACAACCATACTCCAGTGGATTATTTCACACCCACGAATATATGGGAAACACAAATAGAATTCTGTGGGTTATATTTTTTTTAAAGATGATATAAAGTTAGGAGAGCATCAGGAAGTTATTAGTTGACCTAGGAAACATTGGGGGGAGAAATGATAACAATACATTATATGCATGCATGACGTTCTCAAAGGATTAATGAAATATTATATTTTAAGTTAATAATAATGATTCCAAAGTATCAGAGTTATGAATTCTAATGACTACTTGCCTATATGAGAAAACACAAACTTGTCTTACATAAAATTTAGAAGAATTTATAAACAGACATTAGGTTTATTTTATGTGGATAATATACAATAACATGCACATGTATCATATATACCCAATTTAGATAGGAAGTCATTTAACTTAACATTAATGATGTTCAATGAAATAGTGCTTGGGTGGCATGGCCTATGTGTGGTTATTGTGCAGTTTGAATGCCAGACTTTACACAACATACAGTGTTCTATTTTCTCAGAACATCTCAGGCAACTTTTCCACAAAAATAAATATCTAAATCAGTATACAATTTAAACTCATTTATCTCAGTCCTTTTGTAAAAGCAAGATCTCTAGCATTACATTTATTTGAAGTTTGTGGAGCACAAAGCACAAGCTAGGAAAACTTCTCTTCTAGGAATAATGCTGAGGCAGCCACAGCTTGTAAATGCATAGTTCATATGTAGCTGTGCCTACCTCTGGCTGCACTGAGAAATGAAGTATGTGCTATGTCTGCATAATCATTTTCTTTGTTTTTTCTCATTGATCTGTATCATTGTCAGTGTTCTGTGGACGAAGTTACAAATGACAGAATCATTAACAACATGCCAACTTTTAGACACTTAAAACACTGTTTTTTATTTTTAATGTGTCACAGTTGGGCACACAAATACAAAGACAGGATTCCCATACACCAAATGAGTGCATTCGACTCTAATACCAGAAAAGGAGAGAACTTGGATTTGGGTAATTGAACTCATCTGTACCACTAAAGTCTGCTCTGATGCCCTGCACTTTCCACTTGCCTAACAGCCTGTTTCTCTCTCTTTTAGACTTCCTCTCTTGATGCTAAAGAGCAGAATCATTAGGTCTTCACTATATTTTTTAATAGACTCAGAGTTTGCAATCACAACATTATTTCCCTCTGGGATGTGATTTTGTATTCTGAACTTCCTGCAGAATTTTTAAGTCCCTAAAGACAGAGACTAAATCTTCTAAAGACAGACTATATAATACAATTAACAATGTAATTAAATGAAGCACATATAGAATTTCAATTTAACTGAACTAACACTGTTTGATACATGTAGAAAAACTGACACAAATGTCTCTCTGTTTAACATTCACAAATACAAATGAATGTAATGTAGTAATGACCAAAAGATCACAAACATTGCTTTACCACTATATTTGGTACCATGATCAAATTCTGATTACTTTTATTTCTCACCCTCTTTTACTTCTTCATATCTGTCCATCTATACTCCTTTTCCCATGTTCATGTCTTTTTGTTGTGTTTATTGAGCCATTAAGTTTAATTAGAACAATCCTTATGGCCACGGTTTTATAGGTATCCAATAGAGCCTGGTGAGCTCATCAGTGGGGACATATCTGAGAGTCCAGATTTTTCTTCCCACTAATGCTCCAGTAGCCAATAGTTCAAAAGGGAGAAATAGGTTCCTATAAACCCCTCCAATATCCATGACTGACCGTTGATAAGTTGAATCTTGTAAAGGCCCAGTACAGGCAACCACAGCTGTTGTATATTCATGGTTTCAAGGGCTGCACCATACCCAGAAGATACTCTACTGTCCTTCTCCATATCTTCTGGCTATTACATTCTTTTCCTCCTTCTTCCATTATGTTTCTTGAGCCTTACAGGGAATGGAATGAATGTCCTGTTTAGGAATGAGCACTCAACCATCTTTTTTTTTTTTTTTTCTTGGCAATTTGAGAAGCCAAAAGTGTCTGATAAACTAAGAGTATTTCTAGAGAGAGGCTTCTCTGATTAAGGTGCAGAGCAGAAGTTTTCTTAGAAACATAGGTGATTAGACTGCAGCATGATGCTACATCAGTTAGCTAAATGACAGTAATAAGGTCCCCTGTAGGACCAATCACCTATCCAGCCATGGTTTTTTTTTTTTTTTTTTTTTAACAGGTTTACAGTACCAGGCCAGAAATCCTGGGTGTGCCTGAAATCCAAGCAGTGAATGTTTGTTGTCTCTGTAACCACTGTGTCACTGTTGAACCAGTGGACACATCTTGCCTTGTGGTTTGCTATTACAGTTTGTAGAGTTTCACTGCTAAGACCAATGGTGGGTTTTTTCCATAACTGCCTGAGTAGCACTTTCTGGTATCATGAAAGCTGGAGAGCAGGGAGGAAGCTTCCAGCACTGTTCCAGGTTGGTTTCTGTGTATTTTTCAGCCACAGCATATGGTATCTTTGGCAGTAGGGTCTTACCATTTAGTTCTGTAGGGCAACCGAGAGTGATGCTTAGGGCCTGTATTGTTTTAGTAACCTCTAGAGTTTCCCTGACTAATAGCTCATGAGGCAGTGTCCCACACTTGGCACTAGGATTTTTGTTGTAACAATCTATGACTTCAAGGAGCATCTTTCAACGACCAAACATAACACCTCCCTTCTCAGTCTTATTATTTTTAAGTTACGTTTTTAACTGTTTTGCATACTAAGTGTCAACACGGCTTTTCTGTACACCCCGTATGTTGTTTACCCTATCATTTTCCTCCACCCCAGGCTTGTTAACATCTCCACTAGCAATATTCCCCTCTCTACTTTCATATCACGTATGTTCTTTTAATCTCACCACCTTAATCCCTCTCTGGTGTTCTGACTTTTACAGGTATTTCAAGTTAAACCTCTAAATACTGAAACTCATTTATGTATGATAAAGAATATTTCACATTTGTCTTTCTGAGTCTGGGTTACCTCTCAGTACAGCCTTTCCAAATTTATCTCCAAATTTCACAATTCCAAGCATTTTTGCTGTTAATGTTCTATTATATTTACAGTTGCCTACAACTTTTCTCCCATTCTGTTGGATCCCTCTTTTTCTCAGTTGATGGCTTCTTTTTCTGTACTGCTTTATAGCTTCACGAGGTCCTCCTGTCAATAGTTAACCTTGTTTCCGGAGAAAATGGAGTCCTATGTTGGAAGTCCTCCCATGTGTCCATCTTTTGTAGCATACTCACTGTGTTTTCTTCTAACAATTTTAGAGTTTCAGTTTTTACATTGAGGTGCTTGATCCATTTGGAGTTGAATTTTATACACGATAAGAAATAAGGATCTGTTTTCATTTTCTCCATGTAGGTGGCCAGTTTTCCCAGCATCATGTGTTTACTTCTGGCATGTTTGTAAAAATAAAGGGGAGGGGAGTTGTAATTGTGTGAATTTGTATTTGGACCCTCTGTTCTATTCCACTAATCTACATGCCTGTTTTGTGATAGTACCATGCTGGATTTTTTTTCATAACTATTGCTCTATAGAATAAATTGAAATCAGATCTGGTGTTTGTGATGGCTTTCAGGGTAAACTAGACATAGCTTATAATAACCTGGGAAGAGAGTGTCAAAGAAGATTTGTCTGCATTGGGTTGGCCAGTGGGCATGTCTGTGGGGGACTGTCTTAATTAAGCTGATTGACATGAGAAGATCCTGCCTGCTGTGGGCAACATCAAATCTAAGGGAAGGGAGCAGCAATCTGAAATGTATAAAAGTACATCAGTAAAGTTGAGTACACACAAACAATTAAGCAGATAAGCACATATGTATCCATTTCTCTCTACTCTTGCTTTGGATGTATCTTCATCAAGTTCTTGCCACTGTGACTTCCATGTTATGATGGACTGTACCCTAGAACTGGGGGTTGGAACAAATCTCTTTCCCCTGTAAGTGGCTTTCATGAGTGTATTTTATCATGGATAAAGAAATAAAACTATAATAGTACTTGTAGAAATAATTTCAGCGATACTCTTTGCTCTGATTTACTTTGGTTATCCAGGATCTTTCATGCTTCCATATAAAATTTAGGATTCCCCCCGCCCCATCTCTATGAAGTATAGCATGAGGATTTTGGTTTGAAATACACTGAATTTGTGAATTAGTTTTAGTCACATGGCCATTTTCACAATATTAATTCTTATAATATTTGACCAGATGAGGCCTTTTCATTTTCTTGTACCTCCCACTATTTTTCTTCAGTTTTATAGCATTATTTTTAGAGGTTGTTCACCTCCTTAGTTATGTTACTCCATGGTCTGATAAATTTTTCTTTGAAAATTCATAGTTCTATATATTAGGTCTAGTTAAAATATAATGAAAAAGGCAGAAAATACTTGGTAGTCTGTATTATTCAAAATTCTTTATGGAAAAAAAGGACAGGATGGATGCATAGAGCTTAAATGTAGAAATGGAGATGGACACAGAAAGTTTAAGAAACTGGCTTTTGTCATTGTAAAGAGTGGAAAGTTCAAATTTTGTAGAGTAGGTTTAGAGGCCAGAGATCCAAGGAAAAGCCAATTTTGCAATCTGAGTTAGAAAGCAGTCCTCTGGAAAATGCTCTGCCTTTTGTCAGAGGTTAATATTTTTCTACAAAGGTATTCCATTAATTGTGTAAAACATACTCATATTATGGAGGACAGTCTGCTTTACTTAAACACTACTGCTTTAAATATTATGATCATTAAAAATAAATTCATTAAGAACATAAAATGTTCATAAAATATTTGGGTCAATGGCTAAATTGATACATGAAATTAAAAGTCACAGTTGATATGACCCACCTCTTTTCTTTACTGAAGTCTAAAATGCATAAACAATTTTGAAGTGCAAAGCTGTTATAAGAACCCTTGTGGAATTATTTTCTGTTAATGAAAGGAATTCTTAATACACAGACAAGGAGAGATAGCTGTAGCAGGCTTTTTTTATGGGCCACCAACTGGGTCCCAGATCATGACATGGAGACTTATTATTAGTTCCGAATGCTTGGCCTTATCTTATGCTTGTCCCAATATCTCTTATAATGTAATTTAACCTGTTTCTCTTCATCTACATTTGGTTCATAGCTTTTTTTTTTTTCATTCTTCATGTCCTGTTCCATGTTTGGCTGGCTGGTGGCTGGCTGGCTGGCCGCGGCCATCTCCCTCTCTTTCTCCCTTGTTCTTTTCTCTCTCATTCTCTCTCAAGCCTCTATGATTTTTCCTACTTATTCTCTCTGTCTGCCAGCCCCACATATCCCTATACTGCCTGGTTACTGGCCATTCAGCTTTTTATTAGACCAATCAGGTACCTTAGGCAGGCAAAGTAAAACAGCAATACATCTTTACACCATTAGACAAATGCAGGATAAACAAATGTGACAGACTTTTACATAGTTAAGGTAGTATTCTGCAACATAAACAAATGTAACACAACATTACATATTCCACAACAGATAGCTCAACAGTTAAGAGCACTTTTTACACTTACAGAGTACCCTGATTAATTTTTCAACTCCCACACAGTGGCTTACAACCATCTATTACATCAGTTCTGTAGGGATCTGATGCCTTTTCCTGATCTCCTGTGCACCAGGCATAAGCATGAAGCAATATTTACATGCAGGCAAAATAAATAAATCTTTAAAAGGTTAAAAGGAAGAGTCAAGAGTTAATATATAGGATCAATAGTTTTTGTTATTGAAATCATAACGGACTGTGTGTGCTGTGGGATGTTCTGTATGTTGTGAATAGGTGTTGCTCTGATTGATTGATAAAAAAAGCTGATTGGCCAGTAGCTAGGCAGGAAGTATAGGTGGAATAAACAGACAAGGAGAATTCTGGGGAGAGGAAGGCTGAGTCAGGAGATGCCAGCCCACTATTCAGGGAGCATCATATAATGGCATACAGGTAAAGCCATGGAACGCATGGTGACATATAGATGAACAGAAATGGGCTGAGTTTAAATGTAAGAGCTAGTCAGTAGTTATATTGAGCTAATAGCCAAATGGTTTTAATTAATATAAGCCTCTGTGTATTTACTTAGGTCTGAGCAGCTATGGACTGGGAAAACTCCAGCTACATATGTATGGCAATATGTACATGTTTTTGTTATTATAAAAGACTGTGCATCAATTTTCACATTGGTAAGAATGTCAGTAAATCAACAAAAATATTGGATATAGCATATGCTCTGTACTGAAGAACATAACCATACTCTGGTGCTTTGTTACTCCTGTACCAAATACAGAGAATCTGATATCAAGTACTTGATGTCCGAGACTAGGAGACAGTTCTAAACTGAGAAGTTATGATCTAACCCCATTTTAGGTCTGACAAATTGTCACTTGTTCCTACCAGTGTTCACTACTAGAACT
The DNA here is from genome assembly GCF_903995425.1 of Onychomys torridus. NCBI lineage: Eukaryota > Metazoa > Chordata > Mammalia > Rodentia > Cricetidae > Onychomys > Onychomys torridus. The sequence continues at coordinate 83,373,704 of NC_050449.1, forward strand.
ATAAGTTATAAATATTTTAATAAGATTCCTTAGTATATCCATAAATGCTATACTCCGTTTTCCTCTTATTTGTCTAAATTCTTCCACAAAATACAATCATCAATGCTTCTGTTGGGAAAGCAGCATGAAAATATTTGTCTATATGGGAAAAAAAGTCCTGTGTTTGGGCCACGTATATAGAGAGGTGGCTTTCTGGAAAGGGTCTAGTTCTTTATGTTCAAGATAAGAATGAGTAAGGTAGGCAGACAGTAAAGTGTCAAGGAGCTTAGAAAGGGAATTGTTAGAAGGTGGGTGAGTTGCTCACAATACTGCAAAGAAGGATGCTATTCAGCAGGCTGTGTTCTCTCTTTGATACATGCATGTTCCATTAGTAGGAACTACACTTGCATTTTCAGACAGCATTATGCTGTGTGGGGTGTACAGGAAAGGAAAACACAGGAACAAGACTTTTATTTTCTTTTAAGAAAGAAAGGTGAAGCAAGATAGGATAGAGCCCTCAAACCATTTTGTGTCTATACTCCTATGGTGATAATTATAACTGTGGATGCTGAAATGAAAGCATGACTTTGAAATGACTCTAAATGTAGTTATGTGCCCTCCCACTCACGGGTAAGCCCAGAATTAACAGCTTACTTGAGATCTGGTACTTCAACTATGCATTTTATAGGACAGTAAGTATTTGCATAGAGGTTTTGACTTTATTTTTCTCTTTTTAGTTATTTATTTTCAATGATTTAAAATATTATAATTACAAATTATAGAACTCATGTTACTCTATAGGTATAAGTCTTTTACATAGAATATTCAATGTAATAAGTACTTATGTATCAAAATACACTTTAAATAAAGGTATCAGTCCTACATGCAATTAGAATATATTTAAGATTACAAAATTTTTAGCAATAATTGACATAGAGATTATTTACTCCTTGGTAAATCAGTTAACACAAAATTTAAATAGATATGGGTCTATTTGCAGCCTTCTACACATTGACATCCAGTTATGCCAGCACCATTTGTTGAAGATGCTTTCTTTTTTCTATTGTACATTTTTGGCTTCTTTGTCAAAAATTATATGTTCATAGGTGTGTAGGTTAATGTCAGGGTCTTCAGTTCCATTCCATTGGTCCACATGTCGGTTTTTATGCCAGTACCAAGCTGTTTTTATTACTGTAGCTCTATAGTAGAGCTTGAGGTCAGGGTTCATGATGCCTCCAGAGGTTGTTTTATTGTACAGGATTCTTTTGGCTATACTGTTTTTTGTTTGTTTGTTTGTTTGTTTTTCCACATGAAGTTGAGTATTATTCTTTCCAGGTCTGTGAAGTATTGTGTTGGTTATTTGATGGGGATTGCATTGAATCTGTAGATTGCTTTTGGTAAGATCGCCATTTTAACTATGTTAATCCTGCCTATCCATGAGCACGGCAGATCTTACCATTTTCTGACATCTTCTTCAATTTCTTTTTTTACGGACTTAAAGTTCTTGTCATATAGGTCCTTCACATGCTTAGTTAGCATAACTCCAAGGTATTTTATATCATTTGTGGCTATTGTAAAGGGTGATGTATCTCTGATTTCCTTCTTAGCCTGTTTGTCTATTGTATATAGGAGGGCTACTGATTTTTTTTAGTTGATCTTGTATCCTGCTATGTTGCTGAAGGTGGTTATAAGCTGTATCAGTTCCTTGGTTGACTTTTTGGGGTCACTCATGTGTACTAACATGTCATCTGCAAATAGGGAGAGCTTGACTTCTTCCTTTCCAATTTGTATACCCTTAATCTCCTTATCTTGTCTTATAGCTCTGGCTAGAACTTCAAGTACTATATTGAATAAGTATGGGGAGAGGGGACAGCCTTGCCTTGTTCCTGATTTTAGTGGTATTGCTTTGAGTTTCTCTCCATTTAATTTGATATTGGCTGTTGGCTTGCTGTAGATTGCCTTTATTATGTTTAGGTATGTTCCCTGTATTCCTGATTGCTCCAAGACCTTTATCGTGAAGGGGTGGTGGATTTTGTCAAATGCCTTTTCTGTGTCTAGTGAGAGGATCATGTGGTTTTTTTCTTTGAGTTTGTTTATATGGTCTTTCATATGTTAACCTACCCTTGCATCCCTGGGATGAAGCCTACTTGATCATGGTGGATAATTGTTTTGATGTGTTCTTGGAGTCTGTTTGCCAGTATTTTATCGAGTATTTTTGCATCAATGTTCATGAGGGAGATCAGTCTGTAGTCCTCTTTCTTTGTTGCATCTTTGTTTGGTTTAGGAATCAGGGTAATTGTAGCCTCATAGAAGGAGTTTGGTAATATTCCTTCTGCTTCTATTGTGTGGAACAATTTAAAGAGTATTGGTATTAAGTCTTCTTTGAAGATCTGGTAGAATTCTGCACTAAAACCATCTGGTCCTTTTTTGTTAAGGCTGAAAATATAAAACCATATCTGTCACCATGCACAAAACTTAAGTCCAAGTGGATCAAAGACCTCAACATAGATCCAGTTACTCTGAACCTGATAGAAGAGAAAGTCGGAAGTACTCTTGAACTCATTGGCACCAGAGATCACTTTCTAAATATAACACCAATAGCACAGACACTGAGAGAAACAATCAATCAATGGGACCTCTTGAAACTGAGAAGCTTTTGTAGAGCAAAGGACACGGTCAACAAGACAAAACAACAGCCTACAGAATGGGAAAAGGTCTTCACCAACCCCACATCTGACAGAGGGCTGATATCCAGAATATATAAAGAACTCAAGAAATTAGACATCAAAATGCCCAACAGTCCAATTAAGAAATGGGCTATACAAATAAACAGAGAATTCTCCACAGAAGAAGTTCAAATGGCTGAAAGACATTAAGGAATTGCTTAACATCCCTAATTATCTGGGAAATGCAAATCAAAATGACTCTGAGATACCACCTTATACCTGTCAGAATGGCTAAGATCAAAAACACAGAAGACAGCTTATGCTAGAAAGGATGTGGAGCAAGGGGAACTCTCCTCCACTGCTGGTGGGGATGCAAGCTTGTACAGCCACTTTGGAAATCAATATGGCGCTTCCTTAGAAAATTGGGAATCCATCTTCCACAAGACCCAGCTGTAGCATATACCCAAGGAATGCTCAATAATACCACAAGGGCATTTGCTCAGCTATGTTCATATCAGCATTGTTTGTAATAGCCAGAACCTGGAAATAACCTAGATGCCCTTCAAATGAAGAATGGATAAAGAAAATATGGTACATATACACAATGGAGTACTACTCATCAGAGAAAAACAATGACATCATGAGATTTGCAGGTAAATGGATGGATCTAGAAAAAAATCATCCTGAGTGAGGTAACCCGGACTCAGAAGGATGAACATGGTATGTACTCACTAATAGTAAGATACTAGATGTAAAACAAAGATGACTAGACTGCTACACCACTCTAGGGAGGCTACCTAGAAAATGGGACCCTAGGAAAGACACAGGGATCTCCCAATGACAGAGAAATGGATGAGATCTACATGAACAACCTGGACGACAGTGGGAGTAATGAAGGACAAATTTCAAGGGAAAGAGAGCTTAGGGGAGCAGGAGATCCCTGCTGGACCAAGAACAGAAAGGGAGATCAAGGAATAACAGACCATGATAAATGAAGACCACATGAGAACAGGAATAGGCAGAGTGCTCAAGAGGTCCCCAGAAATCCACAATGATGCATCCTCTGTAGACTGCTGGCAATGGTCAAGAGAAAGCCTGATCTGACCCAGTCTGGTGGTCAAATGGCCAAACACCCTAACAGTTGTGCTGGAACTCTCATCCAATAACTGATGGAAGTGGATGCAGAGATCCTCAGCCAGGCCCCAGGTGGAGTTCTAGGAGTCCAATTGTCGAGAAAGAGGAGGGACTGTAAGAGCGTGAATTGTTGAGACCAGGATTGGAAAAGCACAGAGACAAATAGTCAAATGAATGGGAGCACATGAATTATGAACCAAAGGCTGTTGAGCCCCCAGCTGGAGCAGGCCCTGTGGATAAGTGAGACAATTGAATAGCTTGAACTATTTGGGAGGCACCCAGGCAGTGGGACCCAGACCTGTCCTTGGTGCATGAGCTGGCAGTTTGGAGCCTTGGGCTTACACAGGGACACTTTGCTCACCCTGGGAGGAGGGGACTGGACCTACCTGTACTGAATTCACCAGGTTTAAATGAGTCCCCAGGGGAGCCTTGGCCCTGGAGGAGATGGGAATGGAGGGGTAGGGCTTGGGGGAATGTGGGGGCAGGGGCAGAAGGGAGGAGGACTGGGGAACCCATGGCTGATGTGTAAAATTAAAACACAAATATAATAAATTTTTTAAAACATTAAATAGAGGTGTATTTCCTTGGAGTGCACAAGATGTTGGCAATGTTGTAAGTATTTGAATTCCTAGCATGTGCAAAACACTTGCGAAAAAATTCTGGCAAATAAATAGTGAGTCAGTTCCAGAAATGAAATAGAGTACAAATAGAAATTGTTTTATCCTAAGTCAGTTCATTTTGGCAAGCTACATGGTAAGCTTTGTCTATAGGATGAAAAGAATAGTTTCAATGTAAGTCATGAATAGACCAGTTCCTAATGATTAACATTCACTACATGAGATAGTCCACATACATAATAGAAATAGATGTGATTTCTGCAATATAATTTAATCAAATGCCTTAAATTGTTCTAGTTAAAAAAAAAAAAACTGACCAGCCTCCAATTATCACTCTGTGTGGTTTATGTCTACAAAGAAAGGATGATCACTTTAACATTGCCACTATTACCCCTGGAGCTGTAAGAGTTATTAAAATCACTGTGACTACTTGGATTTGAATGGGCAATTTATAATCCTAGAACTTATCTTGTCCCACTGGATGAGTTTCCCAACATTTTAAAAATAAAATAGATAAGGCTAATTATACTGGTGGCTCTTACTGTATCTTCCTCTGAGACTTGTCCCTTGTCCTAATAATTCTGGTATGTATTTACAGCAATATGCCTACTGTAGATGAGGAAACTGGACTTGGGAAGTTAACTTGCTTTTCTGAAACCCCAAAGCTACCAAATTTGAATCACTAGGACCAAGCTGTCTCTCGCATAAGATTATTTTAGTCCTCTACTTATGCTTCTTCTATCTTCATATGGGCAAAGGCTTATTTTCAACCAATAACTTATGAGTGATTAAATAAATTGTTTAATATTATACAAGTACTTTTGATGCACAAAGGAAAGTTTGTTTTCCTCATATAACTTGTTTTGAAGCCTAATTTCTTAATTTTAATATAATCTACACAATAATATTTAGTACAGCCTAAATAAAATTAGAGGTACAATGAAAATATACAACCTTTTTGATATTTTTAAAATGTAAGGTAAAAATTATTTTTTTGTTGCAAATGAAAACATCTTTAAAGCACATTGTATTTTACAAGTGCATGATTATATAGACTGCTTCAATTTTTAAATTTAGGAATTGGAGGATGAGCACCATATTAGAATATTGGCTAGCATCAAAGCGATGGATTGATTTTACTTATTTCAGTTATTGTCTGGATCTAAAACCACAAATAACAAGCCAGAACTTCCGATGTTTGAGGGATCTTTTTCCTGACCAAATGTTCTGCACTTGCATACAAGTGATAAACATTTGAACTTTTGGTAGTATAATGAATCTAGGTGCTTAAAAGCTTTCTCTTGTCTCAAAGTTTTTGAAATAGAAAAGAAAACTTCCTGCTGTTTGATTCAAATTGTATTTCCAGATGTCTAATGTCAAAGGTCAAAAATAAAAGTATCAAGTTTTACCCTGCTCTACCCAGGTGGCATGTCCCCATATATGAATGTTTTCCCAGAGGGTGTCCTGTTTTAGTTTTGCTCCTACTATGGGAGTTTTGTATTCTCTCTGCTGAGTTACATCTTTTAATTCCACCTTGTAAGTAACCTAAGCCTGTTGGATTTACTGTTTTGAAATGTTTGCAGTATGTACCTTTAAAACCTTGTTATACATGCATACAATTGACAAGCTGATAATTCTCTTCTTTCTCTGTTGGATGTGGTACTAGGTAGCTAAATATAAGCGTTGTGGAGGGCATAGGGGTTTACACTTCCCCTTTATAATGAACAGCCTGTAAAAACAATGACTACATAGGTAATTACTGCTCAAACAAGTGAGACTTGAGTCATATCTCTTGCTTTGGAGGAGACACAGCAACCTGAACTGCTCTAAAGGTCTTCAATGGGTAACTGTCTAAATCCAGCCCTAGAGAAGACTTTCTGATCAAGAACAAGAACAGACTGTACTATGGCCCCCTCCTATAAGAGTCAATCCAAGCCGGCCTATGAAAGGACTTGATACAATAAAATGTACCTTGGGAAAAACTACTTTTTCTAGAGACTTGTGGGTAACAAGACTCCCACTCTGCAATAATGAACTCAAGAGCCTCAACAGAGAGAAGGCAAAGCTTTATTTTCTTTTCTGCAGAATGCAGCAGCACTAGCATTATCAAAGTGACAGATGTACTGCCCAAGAACCAAACATTTTTAATAGCTCTAAACATGTGCCTACCCCTTGCTCTCCATTGGCTGGGTACTTACATAAGTGCAATCTTCCTGGTTCTCTATTCCAACTCTTTCTCTAGGCTTTCTTTATTTCCTACTAGGGTAAGTGATTTTCTTTGGTGAGTTCTCTTTCCTTCCCATTTTTGCAGATGCTTAAGCTTGTAAGACTTAACCATCATGGTAGTCCCAATAAGACACGGAATCTGAGTAAGCGACATCAACAGGACTGAATTCCTTCTGCTACCTGTAACCCTTTCCTAAAATGAAATCCACATAAGGCTTTTTTTCCCTGATAGACTTTAGAAGTAATAAAAAGCCTATCTAAAACATAGATGGGAACAATAATCCTTTTGGCCATTGTCAACTCTCATTCCTTAAGAGTATGCTGTACTTTGAAGGATGTGTCTTGTTAGAACCCTTTCAATGGAGACCACCCACAAGGCCCAGAATCCATTGATGGTGGTAGGTGGGATCAGCAGAATGAAATCCTAGGGGCATCAGTAGGTACCACTAGGTGATATTCTCCTTGTTAATTACTGTTACAAATTGAGATGTACTCAATAAAACAACAGTAACAACAATAAAAACCAAGGACATTATGAATTTGCTTTTCTTTTCTTTTGCTGAATAGTTGCTAGAATTGCTTTTTGGTTTGGTGAATTTGCTATTGTTTTTGCTAGCCACATTGCATTAGCTTGTTTCTGTAAGAGACTTTCTGATGAAGGTTACTTAACAGAGGAATTGTTTATTCTGGCTCGTGGTTTGAGGCCACATACTGTTCAGGGAAGCTGTGTCACATTTTGTCCACAGGCAGAAGTAGAGAAAGTAACGAACTGTGAAGTTCAGCTTCCTTTCTCCCTTTCTTCTTTTAAATGTAGAACCCAAGCCCACAGGATGGCACCATCCTCTTTTATGGTGGGTCTTAATCCCTCTGTTGATAGTCTCTGGAAACACTCAGTGTGTATCTCATCAATACCATAGAATATCTTAAACCATTCAAGTTGACAATCAAAATTGACCACAATGCAAATATTTTGAGAAAATATTCCAGAAATTTGAGTTTTACTAGTATATATGGGGATTTCCTTTAAAAGTCTTGAATTTTGATGTCAGTTTGACATACCATGTTATTAAAAATTACTTACTCTAACATATAAGACTTATCTATTGATTTTCATTGTTTATGACATTTATCAAGTTTGTGGCCATGTAGTGGTTAAAAGTCCCACAGGTATGCAGTGGACACTTATTAAAGCAGTGAGTAGCTGAGGGCAAGAAGAGAAATATTGTTCTCTTTCATTCTCTTATGATTACGTTGATTAAGTTGAATGGGCTCTACTTTTTCTTCAGCTAATATTAGTGTTGGGGATTGTTGTATAGATTTTATAACTACAAAACATCTCATGAAATACTCTTAGGTCAGTAGCGCTCAACATGTGAATCGCAACCCTTTTGGGAATCACATATCAGATATCCTCCATATTAGATATTTACTTTGTGATTTATAACAGTAGCAAAATTATAGTTAGGAAGTAGCAACGAAATAATTTATGGTTTGGGGACACCACAATATGAGGAACTGTATTAAAGGGTTGCAGCAAGAGGAAGGTTGAGAACCATTGCAAGCCTTTATGTGTTGCCAGCATCTTTTGGCCCCATGGTGAGAAAGACACAAGGAACAGTAAAAACAACAACACAAAAACAGAAATGCTTCAAATGAGGGAACAGAAATTACTGGGATAAAGTAGATGTGCCTCAATTAACCTACAATCCATAAGCAACATGGGAGAATATAAGATCAGAGTGACATGCAAGACTGAAGGGTACTGAGTTCTCTTGTCAAAGTCTTCTACTGCAACTATTAACAACTGTGTCTGTATTCAGAGTGAGCATGCCCTGGGTATGTCATTTGGTAATGTTATAAGAAAATTATTGCACAGACTCCTGACAAAACCTACTCACATCTTTCAATGTCTGCATTTAATCAAGAAGACCATTCCCTGTTCTATGAATTCATTGAACCCATTAAGTATTGTATCAGTAAAACATGAGGCTGTCAATTTGCTTTTCTCATAAAATATGTACATAAACATTAAAATGTGCAATAGTTTATAAATACCTCTCAAGTTCCATCTATGATCTTAACATGGGTTTTAATTTTTTTTTTACTGTCTGTAGAACTATTTAACCTTAAGTGTTATTGAACACAAAGATTAAATTAAGATGTGCATAAGTCAAATCCCATGGCTGTTAGAATCCTCACTATCTCAATTTGGTAAATTTACTTGCCCATGTTACTGTTCTCTTTTCTGTGGCTCTATTACCATGTAATAAATCACTTATCATTGCCCAACATGTAGCAATTACTATTAATTAGAAGAGAAGTTTCAAAGGAGTAGGGCTTTCTTGTCTTATTTATTCAATAATTAATTTCACTTACCTAGGAGAATGATTACATACAACAGAAACTCAATAATATTTACACGTAAGTGAAAAGAACTTTTTTATGAGTTAGTTTGTTAGTTGTAGTTAAGTGATAAAATATTATCATCAGCCTGTATTAATTAATATAAGAGATTAAGGAAACAAAACATTTTAATTAGTTTAATTTAATTTAATGCAAAGAAAACAATATTAGATTCACTTAATATTTAAATGAATCATAGATTCTAATTTTAAAGTTTCATGTATAGTATGTTTGCAAGAGACATATCTAAGAGAAATAAACATTCACACAGGAAAAAACATGGTGAATGATGTACAATAACAGCTTTAATGAAAATACTACAAGACAGAATGGAATTGAAGGGAAAAGTCATTAGTAGGAACAAGGAAGACCATTTCATATTCAGAAGGAAAGCAGTTTTCAACATGATACAATTATAAAGTTTTAACTATCTAAAATCTTAGGTTTAGACATATAACACAAATCTAACTCATGGAATTATGACAAATAACTTAATGTCTACATTGCAAATTTAGATGAAATGTGGTGTTTCTAAATGTTTCTATTGATGTCTCTAAAATTGAAACAGGAATAGAAAGACAGGAATAGATATGTCCGTAACAATCAAAGTAGCTACCATGGTCAGATGTTTTTATGAACAAATTTCACCATATGTTCAGAAAAGACATAATCTCTCTCTAATCATATCCTGTCTCATAGAAAGCATAAGTGAAGGTGAACAAAATACAAAGGAACACATGTTTAGTTCCCTAAAGCTAATTTCATTTGTTCATTTCCCTAATAGTGCCTCAAATGTGTAGGGGAGGGTGAGATGTAAAAATGCTAATAAAGTAGCTCTCCGCATGTATCATGGATTACTGAAATGAATGATCAACAGACTAGTCACACAGTCCAGACTTAAGAAATCAATCCTTCTATTTCTAATCTCTGTCCCTGTCTCTCTCTCAGAACAGAGAGACTTGGCTTTTCCATGGCATTCCTTTAAAACAGAAATTGCCTGACTCTATACCTATAGAGCTTATTTCTTTTTTTAAATCTTTTTTTTTTTTTTTTTAATGTGGAACTGAGGATCAAACCCAGGGGCGCTCTACCACTGAGCTAAATCTCCAACCCGAGCTTATTTCAAAAGTCATTTCTATCCCTTTTTGGAACTCCCAGTCTTAGCTGGAAACATGCTTAGCATCCAATTACTCTCCTCTCATACTCAATAAAGTAGATGATACAGGAAAACAGATAAAAAAAATGTAGTATATCCAAGTACATTATATCCACATATAAAAAATATAAAATATTTTTATAAAATATCCAATAAAAAAATAATGACCACTCTTTTGTGCAATTAAGTAAATAAACAGATTCATAAATAATGAACAAAAGGGAAATAGCATGAACTATTTATTTATTTTTTTATAGACAGTAAAAACATTAGAACCTATGTTAACAAGGCAATACCTTCTAATCCTTGCCTAATAGTTACCAACTGGGGACCAAGCATTCAAACATATGGACCTATGGGACCATTCTCATTCTAACTACCACAAATGTCCCACACATGAGGCCATTCACACTCTTAATGCTGGGGTTGTAGAATCTTCTCTTTCCCTAATCTAGTCAGTCATTATCTGTCTGTGTCCACTCACCTTTTACCTTCAAAAAGTACATAAGAAAATGTCAAAACCCACTCTATTTAGCTTAACTATAGATAAAACTATCTGTGACTACTTTTAACTTCAAACAGTACACACACACAAAAATGTCAAAACCCTTCTCTGCCTTACTTCTTCACTGGCTGCCCCATGTTCAGATTCATTGCATCATATCATTCATTATTTTTTTCAACATCCTTTTCTGAGGGTTTCCTCTTCTTTCATCATAGATCAAAACTAGACAAAAAGATAAATGCTACTATTACTTTTCTATTAATGTGTACTAAATTGTCACAAACTCAGTAACTTAAAAAATATAAATATACTATATTAGCAGATCAGGAGACTCATATGACATGGTTCTCTGCTTAGCATCTAACTTAGCTGAAAACATCTCATTGGCTGTGGCTTTAGTCTCTGGACCTCAGGTTCCTCTTCCAGGCTTCAATTTATGAGCAATATCTAATTCTTTATGAATTTATAGGACTGAAGCACCTGTTTTCTTGATGGCTGACCGGAAGCAGATCCTGTTTCTATATTCCTTCTCCAGTTCCTTTTCCCTGCCATGTAACTTCTTTAAAAGAATTCACAGCATGAATGTTTCCTTAGTTACTGTACTATTGCTATGAGGAGACACCAAACCCAAGGAAACTTAAAAAACAAAGCACTTACTTGGGATCTTGTTTATAGTTTTAGAGGGTGAGTCTATGGTCATCACAGCATGGAACAGACAGGCATGGGGCTGGAGCAGTAGCTGAGAGCTTTATATCCTAATCTACAGACAGTAGGAAGAAAGAGAGAGACACTGGGCCTGGCATGGGCTTTTGAAACATCAAAGCTCACCCCCAGTGACTCACCTCCTTGAACAAAGCCATATCCCCTAATCTTTCCCAAATAGTTTATCAACTGGGGACCAAGCATTCAACTGTATGGGTCTATGGGACCATTCTTATTCTAACCACCACAAATGTCCTACATGTGTTGGCATCAATTCTGGGGTTATAAAACCTGCTTTCCCCAAACTAGTCAATCATTATGTCCCATCAGTTCCTCTTGAGTGCATGAATAACTTTCCTTTCACTCATCCTACCCTCAGCAGTCACTATTTTTGCCTGTCTTCCAAACTGTTGCTTCTTATTGTCTCCTTAGGAAGAAATATTTTCTAGGTGTAGATAAGGCCACTTTAAAGCAAAAAATTGTAGCACTATTAATTTTCATAATTGATAGAAGATAAATGGTCTTTGAAACTTAACTGAACCAATCTTTAAAAAAAACCTCATTATTACAAATTTCAAAATTCTTTTGATATACTTGTTTTTCACAATTTCTTTTTCAATTTTTGAACTATCAATAAGAATAGAACATGGCTATGAGAACAGTTCATTATACCCAATTTATTCTTAATTTTGTCTTCAGCTAAATATGCACTTTGTAAAAATATGTTGATTTTAATTACCATTTGGCATTTAGCATTGCTTAAACAATAACAAACATTTACTAAAACTCCCTTGTTTCATTTTTCTAAACCCACATCCACCTACACCCATTCACGTTGTTTTGAAATTTTCTTTTCTATCTTTTCTTAGAGTTACTTTATTACTGCTTCATAGGCACCCTCTTCACTCAACTCCTGCCCCACCCAAATTCCTTTTGTTGAGGTTGTTCTCTGAGAGACAGTAATCCATCCTCAGAGAATTATCAGTATGTCTAAAGGAAGATGGTGTCTCAACTGGGAGGGTTTCTGAGTAAAGAATGTGCATTAAAGGACACCAGGAGTTAGAGGATGTCCACCATGTAGCTCCTAAATTTGAATGCAGCATTTCCTAATACTCATTAAGTCTTTTACTTTTGCAGATGGGATTGGATCTTTAAAAATAATAGAATGGTTATTGTTTTGGAAATT